>NW_019213514.1:152840-218227 GCF_002532875.2 Varroa jacobsoni
TACACATATAACGATACAGGGTGTGGTACCGCGCACGAAAATTTATTAATTTCGTCCAAGACCGAAAGTCATTCAATTATCTTCTGGATATAATAGTTCGTACAAAAGCTAAAACGCAAATGAGCATTTGCATCTCAGCGAACTTTCGTAGGTCGGCTTTATTCGGTAAGGATGTGAATATATAGCAATCGGCCAGCTGCATGTCTTGTGAAATAACACTTGCTTTTGTTGGCGTTCTGCGCAACTTTGAATCAAGTGTAATTTACGAGGTTTTTATAACTAAAATAAAAACTCCAAGATAACCCTGTATTCTGAAATTAATGCCCATACAGCGTTCTTTAGCAAAAACTCAATGTAAATCGCCCCAACCCCCATACTCACCAGCCCTAGTGTCCTACAATTTTTCCTATTCTCAAAACTTGAGACAAGACTGAAGGGGAAGCGTTTCAACACGACAGAAGAAGTAACAAGAGAGAAATCACGAACCAGGCTGAACGCTACCTTGACCGGTTTTGAATAATGTTTTAAGACCCGGAGAAAAAATAGCATTAGTGTGTTGCATCCAGCAGGAATTGCTTCGAACGGAATAGCTTTAATTGGGACGGTTAAGTAAATACTTATCAATTTGAGACAGAGGACTCATTTCGGAACAAAGGGTTATACGAATTAAACCCAAACATGACGGGTCTGTTTTTATTTTTACATTATCCATAAGTTATGTGCAGGTTGCCGTACCTGAACTCGTATCGCATACGAGCAGACGCAGCCTAGAACAAGTTTCGTTTGAGCCCTTTGAGGTCGCTGTTAATTCTAGGTAACTAATATAAACCAATGTTAACCTGAATCTCATCACTATGGTTATTTGTACATTTGGAGCAGTTCTTTAAAACTCTTCGCGTAAAAAATAACTAAATAGATAGTATTTAGTTTAATAAAGTACAATGTTAAGCACAGTTAGCTTAAAAAACGGTCAGCAGAGTAAAATATATTATAAATAACATTTTGAAAAACTTTAACCTAAATAAGAGAAAGTATATATTCTATTTTGAGACTCTTTAGATAAGTTATTCGAACTGTGGTTACCATTGTGTTGTGAATTTTACTCAATGTCCAGAGCGTCCCAAATAAGGGGCGTTTCGAGAGAAGCAATGATTATTGCTTCGCAATTCCACCATCTATCGGGCTTAGATTACGTAACTTAAAACGTAATGAGCACTTTTAATCTAATTGTTGGCTTCCTTGCACGACAGAAGTTATACGCTAATATAAATAGTCGTTTCATATTTATCAATCGCAACTGTTTTTAAAAACGTGTATCTAAAGTTGGAAAGTTAAACAAATTCGAACAGAAGTCTATGGACAAAAAAGCTTTCTACAAAAAGAACGAAATGTTTACAAACCGAGAACGAAAAAACCAGAAATTTATTACGAGTATTAAGTGTCATAAATGCCTCGTACATAAATAGAACTCGTACTTATATACTTCCTCTATCCATAAAGGTCTATTTGGTAATAATAGTTAAAATCTATCACGGGCGTTATTTCACAAATTTCCGTTCTCCAAGAAAATTGACACATTTATGATTTACACACAGTCGCTACATCTCCATTTTTAAATCTCCCTTTGTCAATGTGTTCCCAACGGAAGATAGCCTCATTTCTATCGAAGCTCTTCTTTTATGTCGCATAACGCCGTGTTAGTATTATACTGCATATTTTTAAAAATCGCGGTTGATGGTTTGGAAGTCTTTTTTTCTTTGTCTGCTTTGCGCGAGGATCCTCCTATTTATACTCAAGTATATATATTAACGTTGCGTTTGCTATCATCGATTTAACTGAACATCATTTATTTTAAGATGATTAAAGGCGAACGAATGAACAGAAAGGTTGCTCTGTGAAATCATGTATAGAGCATCATCCTACATGCACTCTAGCTAAGAGTATATACATATATCGATAGTATGTTCAAATTAGAATTTGGTATGCTGTTTATAGTATCGGCCACGAATGCATCCACTAGACGTGACACCAAGTAAGAACCAATTCGTTCTGTAAAAAAAAACAAAGACTAAACCACTCACGGCCGATAGCAGCGCGCGCTTTCTGGAATTGTGACTCTATCGAAAGGGCATAGATGGCCGAGACGTTACCTGCGCGTCTGTGTAGAGAATTACGCGGAGTGCAATTCTGAACATCGGATATATCTCCGTACCTACGTATCGGATATATATCCGTACCTACCAACTTAGGTGCCAATGAGTAAAAAAAGTTATTCATTCGACATATGCTTATTAAATACAAAACGAATTAGTATGAACATGACCGTGCCATCGCCAGCGTTATGTCAACCAATTAAAGAAGTACACAGTGATTTCTCGATGTACTCCATAAAGCACAAAATAATGAAGTAATGATACTATGTTTTGACTTTATGCAAAAGCAAAAGTTCCTGCAGTCATTGGTGAACGAAACGTACCTTCAACCAACCGGCCAAAGAAGCAGCTATTTTTTTTGTGGTGCAAAAGGATTGAGGTCTCTTTCAATGAACGCTGCTGCTACAGAAATGACGAATGCCAGTCTCAAGCTAAACCGGTCTTTAGCCCTCTAGAAAAAAAAAAAAAAATATATATATATATATATATTATGCGAGAAATATATATTTTGATAATAACAGATGATCAAAAAAAATTAATGAACTGTTCTTGTATGCGAGTTACTGAAGATCAAGGTATTGGCATGGCTGGAGAAGTCATCGTATTCGGGTGCCAAATATATAGTTAACTATACATTGAGATCTGGGTAGCCTTTGAGCATATTGAAATATGTTACATGGAAGATTTAAGTTTGATTACAGGTACGATGATGCGGGTCATGTGAAAAATATTTTGTTTCAAGCTCAGATATGGGTCGGTGTGACATAACTTGAAGTACTCGAAAGCCGTATGCCAGCCATAGAGTACGTAATAGATGATTTTCTACTTTGAGCAAGATGGAAAAAATCTAACAAAACTTACTATAGAATATTACTGTTCATGTATAATGCTTGCTTATTTAAGTAGTGAGAGAAAATAGACTGAACAACTGGTGGCGGGTGATTGGCTTGGATTGTGCATTTATTTTTCGGAGGTTCTTCCCTCGCTACTTCGAGGCGAAGTATCTGAAAACCAATTACATCTCCCTCGCGTTACATTATATATGGACCGGAACATATATATGTTGTCACTTTTACTATAGACAACAAATTTACAATAGCTTAAAATCCGTCTGCGCTATATTAGGCAACTACGCGATTTCACTATGTAGCTGCAATTGTATTACCTATACTGTAGCAATTTAATATGTACAATTAGAATTTTCGCTTCTTGTTGACCTCGCAACTCTCTCCGTTTGAATTAAACGTTTTGTCACAAGCTCTTCTTTTGGGGTTTTGTTTCCTCTATATATTTGAGTTTGTAAACTGCACGCACTTTGGTCTTCCCCTTTTCATTTTTAGTGTATATTTGACCGTGTCTCTTGTCGCTGTTTCTGCTGCCTATTGGTAATCGTGCTGTTAGATCCGACTCTGTCAGACACTTTCGTCGAAAAGTTCGGATCGTGCGCAAGATACCGCACCACTTAAAGGTCTAGTGCCAGCTGTTTTTTGCTCATTCTCGGTCGAGGCTTGTTTTTTTACTGTGTTACCTGATTAGCATGGTAATAAGGGTACGCAATTATTAAAATTTGGGGCAATAGGCAGATACTTCTATGTCGAATTGTAACTAGTCAGGTAGTTATTGTTGATTCCGCCTGGCTCACCGTCGGTTTGCCATGGGCGCATTATCAGTATTTCGTAAGCAGCAATGTGACATCAACAGACAACTATGCATGAATACACCGTTAGAACCGAGCACGATCGATCTAGATTCGTAGACGGTCAATGTGTAAGGAACCATGCCTTAAGCAATTGGTTACGATGGCGAGCGAGTACCACACTTACGAATGATCGAGTTAGATGCATCCATCCGCCTATCATGTCGAACAGGCGAAAAGATACACTTTTCTTTTCGTACGTAGCAGCTGCAGCGAAGATGTGCTCACCTCCTACCAAATGTAACGAGGAAACTACACAAGCCATTCAGTTGCAGCTTTGGCGAATATGCTGTGGTTCAGACTGATGAAAAAGCACCACAATCGAAACTATCAACCACCGTTACAAGAAGCGGAAGCAGTCAGCTCTGCGACCCGCACGGTCCTCCTAAGGGTGGGTGAAGCAGTTTCTTTTTGTTGTTGTCACCACTCGCACTATTTTGATTACTCCAACGACGTTGCAGGCTCGGGACGCGAGCTATCGCCTACGCATACTACCTAGCGAGAACCCAAAGTCTCTAACTTGATTGCCCCTGCTCACACTATTAGTCAGCATGCAATCTACATAGTAAAAAGAATACATTGAATCAAGTGGACTACACAGTACTTCCATTTAAACCTATAAAATATACCCAGCTAACATGATATAATATAAATTAATTTTGCCCATTGAGCAATAATGTGTATAGTCAGTTTTTTCAGACTGCACGGAAATAGGCTTTATATAGGAGCAGTATATCTTTTTATCACAGTTTTATAGAAGTACGCTTAAGTTTGAAGGCTCATTTACGGAAACAGTATTAGTATACTTCATAATTTAACGACACTCCACTTTTAAATTGCAGTTACGATGTTCTTATAGATACCACGTATTGAACAAACTGAGAAAATTAATTGGTTTGTGAAGGTATATCTGCCTATTGCTTCAGATACTGATTTGAATTTTTTCAAGCACAACGGTACTGAATACCTTGTCCGCCTTACCTCACTTTTGCGCTTCTTCACTGCTGCACGAATAAAGTCCTCAGTTCTAATTCGTACTTTGCCCTTCAGTAATAACAGCGCTGCTGTGCCGCGTGCCCATAACGTTTACTTGCTAGAAACGCCTTTTTTGGTCATGCCTGTCATGGTCAAATTAGCGCCACTGTGCAAACACAAATGACAGCTTCAATTTTTTTCTTTTAGTGAAAATAGCAGATACATAAATATTTCATCCCTAAACGTAAATACTCGAGATCGTTTGTCAATATGGCTTGCATTCTACGTATTTCTTACTGTTCCCGAAAGGATGTCACCGAACTAAACATTGAACTTATCCCTACGATCGTGTCACATGTTAGCTGAGTTGAAGTCGTCTCTTAGCTGATAATCATAGCAATACCAAGTGAATTCATCGACATTCTTGCGATAGGACCGTTTATGAAACCTTAATATTAAAAATGTACGGATACATCATTTAATAAATACGCTTGTGGTAACTCAATGAACCGTAAGTATCTGTTACGTTTCTATGATTCTAAAATTCGATATATATTGTACACAGAAACGACCCGTGTTGTAATAATAATTATACGGATAATAAAAACGACCAAAAATAATTGCTTAAATCTGGTTACTTTCTATCGCCTTTTATACTTTTAACCAGTTTTCATACAGGTGAAGGAACGGATAGTGCTCTACTCTAAATGCCCTTGTGAAACAGGGGATACAAGGCAAAGCTATCTTTGGGGGGTAGGAGGATAGTTACGAGTATAGTCGATGACCACATAGGGGTCAATACTAGCCAGCGTCTGCCTGCGTCTCTAAGAGAAACTGAAGGGGACCCCTAGCACTATCAATACTGCCATGTGCTATCGTGCGACACACTTTCTACGTGCTCTTATGAGTAACGTAAAAGTTCGCATTCATCACAGTCAACATCGACTTTTACTGAACTTACTCACTCAGACCAGGAGTTATAAATGCATAAAGTTCTATATTATACAGCGGTACACATGTCGGGTTGTGATGCGGTAAAGCGATGAACTTATTAATGGTGAATCATCTTTTACTACTGACACTCTGTTGCCAAGTCTGGCACAGTTTACCTTAATATCTGATTAAGTAGTGCAATTAAACAGGACAACTTAAGGAATCGACAATGAAAGTAATTTGACTGCCACACTTGTTGTTCCACAATTTTACCTGTACACATTTGTGTATGTTAGATAACTGGATCTAGATAATTTGCAAAAAAGCAGCAGTCTGCTCTATATCTCAGCCGAAACATAGTTAAGAGACAGTGTTTAACTTGTCACTACTACGCCCAACCAGACAAACACCTCTTCGCTTTCAAAAACATAACGTTAAGGCATCCCTAAGTTGTAATTCAGGCATTGTAGTATAGTAGAATGTGATGGTTTATGTAGGTACTCGAAAACTATTTTCTAGTGACATAACGCCAGCATTCGCAACGCCAAAGCTATGCGGAACAGCGTAGTCGACAAGAGGGGTTCAAATATCATGAGGCTACTGCTAATAAAACCCGAGCATCGTTAAATCGCACCACGAGATCTGAACAACCCAGTGCGACCGCTGGCGTCTTGAGACTTAGTCCCGCGAGCCTTTGCGCTAAATGCATACAATATATGCAATTATATAATTAAATTAAAAGCTAAAGGTAGCGTTACTTAGAAGATTCTATAGAAAGTGTATTACTTTTTAAAACAAATCATTTGTATATACTCACTTAAATCATAAGGAAAAGACAGAGCAAAAACAATAAGTATCACATTATAGAGTTCTTAAAGTGTTTGCGCCATTCACTTATTACTATATCTGTCCTTCGGAACCTTCCGCCCCGGTGGTTTCAGGGCATCGAGTATCATATTTACCTACCTTTTTATATATTGGAGTTAATCATACGGAATCAGACAACAAAGCCGCATACAAACGAGAGTTAGGACATGTTAGAACGTAGATAATATGCGCATTGTAAGAAGACATACTGCATCGTTTCACGAACTGCTAAGATTTTATCTACAGTGCTGTACACAGTAAACATTAAACTGTGTTTAGTAGAGAGTGTAAGGCAAAAAACCGAGCTTGTTATTTTAAGGCAAGATCACCGGTCCAATAGTTTTATTTCTATTATTATTAGAGGAGTGAATGAAGCCTATGTCTGCAATCCCTGGTCGAAGTCGGAACAAAAGTCTAAGGGAAGTTCGCTTCGTTAAGTAAAGGCTGTAACACAGGCAAGGGTCGTTTTTCACTGTTTGTTCTTTTCCTCTCCATTGTTCGTTTATTTCTATATGCATATCCTCCAAAAAAGCTCTCACTGCTCTCCTATTTCTTGTAATATATTATTGTACATTAGCCGAATTTTTCATATAGCAAGGGCTCCAAAACGTGTTTTTGACACCTATTTTTTTGTCTTTTTTGCCGAAAGCAAAAATCTGCTAAACAAGTGCGGAATTTTTGTATCGTGTGTGGTGTGAATTGCATGTTTGGGAAGGCGTTTCGAAACTGATTGACGAATATTAATGATGCCATCTTGGAAATGGAAGATGCATGTCGTCCTGATTGGCTATCCGAGGTCTTTGAAGGTAGCCTGATATCACTTTGTAGGAAAAACGGCCGGCAAACAACTTATGAGTTGAGCGAAAAGATAAACTACAATTATACGACTGAAGAGAGGCGTTTTTGACCTATGACATTCACTAAAAAATTAGTAGCCTGAAGGGCCCATGAAGTGAATACACAACACAAAAAAACACGGGTTCTCATTGCTCCTGTACATATCGCCCGGTATTAAATAGCATGCAGCTACAATGATAGATATTTACAAGGAATTCGCACCAGCGGTAAGAATCAGTATCTATACATTAATATTAAGGAGAAATATTAATGGGTAGGTTCGGAAGGTACGTCTACAAACAGAATTATTATTATATTACAGAGTCTTATCTAACAAAAACACGACTTGCATTTGGTAAGACCGGAAAAGCGTAATACGACAAAAAAGATTAATAGGAACAAGATGGTCAACAAGGAAATATATAGAGCCCGTCTGCACTGATTGAATGGAGCTATCCAACAAACAGCCGGATAGACAAGGAAGGCAAAGTTACCTTTGTCCACGACAATGCTAGGCTGTGCGCAACAAAGACTGTGAAGGTTACTCCGCAAGAGCTTGAGTAGAGGCTTTTTGTATTCAACATATTTTGTAGGCCTTTCGCCTACAGATTACCACTTTTTCCGATCAGTGGCAGATTGAATCTGTAATCGTATATTCGATAGTGAAGGAGTGTCAAAATCCAGCTGGACAATTTCTTCAACATCAGATCTGAAAGTCTGAGGGAGTACTTCAGTTGGTTAAGAAATGAGAGAAGAGCATGGGGAACAGTGACGAATACATCATGAAATAACTTGTTATTCAGATCCGAGTCAAACGTTTTTTTTTTTGTTATAAAAGAAACGATCTTACTTGTATGATATGATAGCTTGGTTGAAGCTCTTATTTGGTCTATAGCGATAATGTTGATAGTGATGGTACTAGATCAAAACGCACGCATAAAATGTTCGGTTCTTGTACCCTAATAGCCGACTTATAACTGTGCTCGTAATGCCACATTCACGCTACCCACAGGCCAATTGCAAACATTTGCGTTGTACTTTTGCAAGCACTATGCAGTGAGTGATTCTTGGCCGTGTATTTTCTTTCGTGGAAAATAAGAATGGAGTACCGAAAGGAACACATTATGTTCTATGGTAATAACGAAATCAAGTAGTATCAGTAATGCAAACGCCTTTATGAGGAAAGCTACGAGTCAACGCTATGTACATCTGGTACAAACGATTTCGTTAGGAAAGCGTAAAGAAAACAGTTCGTTCTGAACGGCCGGTCATAAGGACTACGTGGGAGAAGTAAAACATCTGATCTTGAAGGACCGCTGAAACCCTTTCAAGGAGCTCGCAGAAGAGTGAAACGTCTGACATGAGTCATGTCAAATCATTTTGAAAAGCCATTTCAAAGCCCGGAAGCTCACAGCAAGAATCAGGCTAAAAATACCCGACTTTTGAGCAAACTTGTTACCAATTGTATAGGAAAAAAACTTAGCTTGCTTTGCAAGGAACCAGATCTGCTTCAACGCGTTACAAGTAATCAATGCGTATGATGTGAAGATAAAAACAAAACCAAGCTTTTTTCCATTATTTTTTTCCATTATTGGAAAGTCGTGAATTACAGAGTTATATCGAGCTGTCCTACTGCCACTAAAAGATATTGACATGAAACAGTATTTTTTTCAGAAGTAGGGTCACCCCTAAGAAATCACCGTACAAATATAGATAAGATCATTTGAACCTATCGTTTGTTACAATGATTTAAAACTTTGAGAGTAGCTAGAAAAATGAATCACTAATTTTTTCCTATTTTTAGATGCTTAGAAGCTCATGTCGAATACTCTGGACAGAGTCCACTAAGGGAAGCCAACCTCCTGCGATAACTATGGAACATGAGTATATAATAAACATAGGAATTTATTCAAAAAATTATGTAGTAGACTTAGATAAGCAAATAAATGGTTACTTGAATAAATATGTGTTACCTTAATTAGTAAAATTAAAAAATGTATGTAGATATGCGCTCCACTAGATTTCGTGCTAGATTTTTGTGTGTACTACTATTTGTCTTGTGTACAAAACTTTTTTTCTAATTCGTTTGAAATATAATTCTCTTTTGTTACTGCTTTTCGAATTTAGCTGACTCTTTAACCGAAACTACAATCTTAACACAATTACCTAATTTCCTAAATGTTATACATTGTCTCTCATACCGTTAAAGCGTCCTGATATAACAGGAGCCTTAACGCGCCCCACATGGAGTTGTTTAAATGCGGATCACTACGTTTCGACTGAACCAATACTAAAGATGATTATGCTTAATTTTAGGGCAGTAAACAAAAGATAAATTAGTTTCAGATTTCTAAGATTGTTGATTGCTTTGCCCTGCTATACGTAAAACAACACTTACACATAGGATATCAGTAATACCCTGAGCATATTGCCAGTTTTGCAACAGTATAGTATAAACTATTGTACAGCTTAAGCATAGGACTTTCGCAAGAAGATAATTCTTAGTGGACACAATCATGGAAGATTTTTTAGACACTGATCTGTGTACATTGGAATGTTGTGCTTATTGAAACAAAACTTCAAAAAGTTTTGCCAGATTTTCTTCAGAGCTTCTTCACGCTCTATGAAAAGCTTCCTCATCAAAATATAATCGTAACCATTGCACATATGGCAAGTTGTCTGCTGAAATGTTGAGCTAAATAGAATGCCTAGGTATTGCGACAGGCTTGCTTGTTTTCATTAAAATCTAATGCAAACTAAACAAATTTCTATCTATTCGAGTCAGTCAAAAATCAAAGAAAAGGAAATATCTTTCGTAATAGAAGAGTTCATAAGTTAAAGATTTAACCTAGTAGCCTTTTCAAATGTATACAGCAAGTTTCTGGGCTAAATAAAAAGGCAAAATTGCTTACCGGAAAACTTCTACTCAGACGCTACGTCTTTTGCAGATAGAAACTGTATAGCTTGCAGATGCATTTGTAGACCACTCTTTAAACTATTATAAATTTGAAGGCGTTAGTCACGGGGGTCCAACACCTGTTGTCCCGTTAACTGATCGTATCGCAATTATATGGAATGATTGCGTATTTTAATTTTAATATAGCTTCGTCGCTGCAAACGATCGTCTCTAAAAACTATACATCCCGTTCATGTTTTTTTAAATACCATCGACAAAATTGATTTTCTGGTTCTGGATCATTTTTTTTACAGTGTTTTTTATTCCTGGCTGGTGAAGCTCGTAGACGTTCCTGGTCTTCCAGGACGCTGTGCATGAGCATCCCGATCAGTTCCATCCGTTTCAAATTTATCCTTTATCCGATTAACTGAAAATGGCGTAGCTGAATCTCCCTGGAGTTACCTACTATATTGTCTTTGTACTTCGCTGACATTTTCCTATTTCGAATGACATTTTAATGATTAATCGAATGAAAGTTAATCATGAGCTACTCATTATTATCAAGTAATGACACTCTGAAAATATCAAGGACTTATGGCCTTACTGAGTTAGCTCTCAGTAACATAACGGAGCTCATTCGTCATGGCCCCGGAACAGTGACGCTCTCATTGGCGTCTCTCACAATGCTTCCAAAACCTTTGATTCCTTGCGATATAGTAGGCTGTTAAGAATGCTTTCTCATTTTGACGTAAGTAATAATTACTGCCGATAGCTCTGATTTCATATAGGTAATAGAACTATATGGACGCAAATAGGAAATGTCCTTTCTGACCGAGTTACGACGTCAACAGATATTGCTTAACGCTCTATCTTAGGCCTCTTTTGTTTTATTCTACATAATAACGTTATTTTATTTTCCGTCAACGATAACTTCTTCTATTGCAGAGCAGTTTCGTTTTCAGAAGACACATCTTCTTTTATTTCAGACGAATAAAAACGCAAACGTTATTAAAGGAAATTAGAATTCATTGAAGAATTAATTACTGGAATTAATGTCAGCCTACAGAATGTTAGGAAACCATGTCCTTCGCTCCAGGTAACTCTGTACATATATAAAATTAAATTCGTTCCTTCCAGTCAGCTCAGTCAAATGTTCGCATTGATGGCGGTAATGATGTTTCAGCTAATTTTCTTTTGTTCTTTTTACAGTCGTGTGGTATTACGCTTTAGAAAAAAATAAACCGGACGAAGCTGGTTACTTAAATTACGTCTACGGCAAAAGTAGCAGTTGCATGTTTGTCCCGTCTTCACAACGCTTGTTTAACTATCTCCGTGTGCCTATTGTGCTTTTATTTAGCCTCTATTATGTTACTATATTGCAGCCGGCTGTGGGTCTCATCCGATAATTATTGAGAAGTTTCAAGACGTTAAAAATTATGCAGTTCGACTTATGCTCAGCCTGCGTTGATCAAGCTCAGCTCCGAAGGATTGCCTTTAGCGTAAAATTTTCAATATCCATAGTCTATATAGGTACATAGCAAAAACCGACGTCTTCGGGGATCGCCGAGAAAGCTACTGATTGGCATCATGATTGAGTGGATTTTCAACCTTGCATGTCGTCAAAACTTTAGACATAATAGTACGCGAGACTTATCCTTTAAGGAAGAATTTTGTTTGCCCAACATGGCTCAAGCAAGGCAGTTGCAAGAGCGTGTAACAACCTTGTATTATCAGCCAATTCTAACAATCTTCCTGAATTTAAAACAGAAGTTAAAAATGACATATGTTCAAAACAAACAAATGTATATGTTTTTAAATAAATTCTACTATGCACATATAATTGAACTTTTCGGCTTAATGCATGGTTAATGGTTGATAAAGAAAAAGAGTTAAATAGAATAACGTAGCCTCGCTTAGGGCTTTAACCTAGTGCTAATGTTTCACTATATACTTTTAAAATAGGTATTAAGTTGTATGACGGAGTTGTAAAAGCCTTTTTATCCTGGATCGCTTCAGTTAGACTCAAACAAAAATGCATCAAAAAAATTATTTTTGTTATGTTAATTTATTTATTGACGTATACAATTTCGTATACCTTTTACGCTTATCGCGGAATCAGTTATTTATTGCTGATTAAATAATATACTACTGATTATTAATTCAATTAATTTCGTCATGCATGTATACCTATTGTTATGCCAGAGGCAAATAAATTGAATAAAATAGCAGTCAATGCTACGTGTAACAAACATATAATTCAGTTGCCTACCTTTATCATAAAAATTTCACAAAAGAAGCTCCCGGGACAGCCAGATCCGCAAATTTTTGCTAAGGTAGCGGCGCCAGTAATTTCAGTCATTTGAAAAAGAACAGTTTACCTATAAATGTCACTTGTTTTGTTAAGTAATGTTTTGCATTAGAGTATCTATGGAACTATTCATTCCTCTAAACTCTTTATTAAATCACCATTCCTATAATACCGTTAGCTCCAACGAAGTGGGAGATGATTTCGAGATTACAATAAACTGATTGTTCTTTCTCAATTTCGTCTCAATGAAGTCTAGGAGCGTGGGTGGAAAACCTCCCTTAATCTCAATTTCACTTATACCTCTAAACTCATCTGAATTTAGCAGTTTATCCAAATCTTTTATCAGTTTTTTTTGAACGGCAGGTTCCTCGCGCTTTTCTGTGATGACCTTAGCTAACTGTTCATAATCGTCAACATCTTCCTCGTCATCTCCTTCCGACTCACCCTCAATGAGAGCTACATGCGCACGAATCTTATCATATGTGTGTTTGTACTGTTTATTTCCCACATCATAGCACCATAACCTTTGTGCGAAATATCTTGCGCTCTTATTATATCCCAGCGCGAAGTACGCACGAGCTAGTACATGAGTAGCATCAACATGCATGGGGTTGATTTCAAGTACGCGCCTACCGAAGGTAATGGCTTGTGGGTATTTACCAACCTTCAGGGCACATACGGATGCGAGCACAGATGCAGCAAAGATTACTTTTTTACGTTCCTGATCCTGTTTGTCCATGCTGATTTTCATACGGTCTAGCATACTGATAACCTTGCATAAGGAATGCAAAGCGCTTTTTTCCTTCCCGTCCGTGAAATCTTTTTCTGCCTGAACTAACATTTCATTTATTTGTGGCATTGCTGAAAATCGGAGTTTGCCACAACGATCGACGCAAAACTGGAGTTCATTAACTTCCCACCTTATAAGATGAACCTCATAAAATAGCGCAGCATTAGGCGGGATTGCTTTGGATGGGTCATCACTAAAAACCAAAGTGCTACTCCCATAAGCCAGAAGAGGGTCGATCCAGATCTTTGCTTTTTCACCAGAACACATCGTTAATACAGCTTTTTGTAATCCTATAGGTAGGATATTTGACACTAATTTAACCAAAGGCTCGGTGACGCTATGTCGGTAAAGTAGCTGACCAGCGCTGATACTTTGATGGAAGCCATGTGAATCATGAGTAAGATACATCGAAAGAGCCAATCGTACTTCAGCTTCTTTTGGGACTACTTGTCCTGCTCCAGGATCTATGACACATTTTTGGACATACCCGCGAAAGATGTCTTTCCACACCGGTTGCACGTTGCTTTCCATCGTGCGTTCCATCCCTGCATGGGTGAAACACACAGCACAACGATTCAGCAATTGATTATTTTTGCCTAAGTAGCTAACATTTTATCTACCCATCTGGACGTACAATGTTTTCATATTTAACAAATGTTTCGGATCTACGAATGAACTATGTAAAAGACCTGTTGTCAATGCTAGTTTGCTAGTTGAGGAACGTTTTTTTTGTAAGTGCTCTTTTTTTTAAGTTTTTTGTAAGTAATTATCCCATACAAATATAAACTTACATAGATTCTGAATAACCTCTAGCGTAACTTGCCTGCCATATAGGAACATTAACTCGTTTAGCTACTTTTGGTGAACAACGAATTTGTTTATTTTACTCAGAGACAATCAAGAATAACCCCGAAAACGAAGTTAGTCTAAAGTACGTACTAGTTGTCCGTGTTCTCACGTTTACAAATGCTATAAATAAGGCTCAGAAAGTAGGCAACGTTGATGTGAATATCAGAATATGCACGAGATACTCAGTTTCCTACCCTAAGCACACAAACAATAAGAAGTATGTTTAAACGATCGGACAGCTAACAGGTCAATAGCTGAGTATTCAATGTAGTTGAGTTCGGATCACCACAACATCAGCTGCCACGAAACAGACGACAATGAAGAGAGAAAGAGAGCTTACGCATGGCAACATTGATCTCTGCCTATGATAGCTCGGCGACTATCCAGGAGAGCTGAAGTCGAATGAACACAATATCATTCGCACCGGGGAACACGACAACGAAGAGGGAGAGAACGTTAACCAATGGCAACAGTGATCTCTGCCTACTACAGCTCGCAGGCAGCCGGCCAACCCCCAGTTATACAGATCACTCACGCGGCCGTAAAGAAAACAGCTAAAGATTACCAAGATATTGTCTATTAATTAGTGATAAATAGATATGATGTGAGCGACAATTCAGTTTCATCCTACGCTTCAAGACGTACCAATATTAGAGTAAATCATTTTTAGATACATTGTCATTTAAGTAAACACGAAAAATCAAACAAAACTATATGTGTCAATTCACTGATAGCGTCTTCCAGTATTGCTAGTTGAACAATCACTTTTAGCTGGCTTAAAAGTAATACATGCGCGAAGTAACACGTTGGGTACATTTCGCGCGTATGCTAACCGTAGCTTGCTTATATCGAAGGTTGAGTCCATTAAAAGCATACGTATGTTGTCGAGATTTTACGCGTTAGGCCAATTAACCTAAATTATGATTATAATATTGAAAAATGGGTAAATGGCCTGCTGTTTGAAGCGCGCACAGATAGTGACATTTCACTAGTTAACTTTTCTGTAATTTAGTATCGAATCTAAAGGTTATAGCGACTCGCCTCGCCGCAACAATATGGCTCAAAAGCGCGATGCGTTCGTTATTTTGCTAGAGATCACTTTGGGGCAAACAAGTAACAATATCGTTGGTAAAAGCTGAGATTTGTATTATTATGTTTGTGCATTTGATTTTAATGTGATTCAAAAAAAAACTAACAAAAATTTTTACTTCGTTTAATAACATGTAACGAATAAATTAGCAAAGATATTCAAAACTTAGGCTATACATCATGAAAGTCTGCTTTATTATAATGCGCTCATCATAAGTTTTCAAAACTAGATTTTCATTCTATGATATGAGCTTCCTTCAACGAGATGTCAGCAACAACTACACATAAGCTGAACATTTTCACCACCAGAGCTGTCGTGTATATAAAAAATATATTAAATACATACATATATATGTATATGGTACTTATGATTAGTACCGTAACCTAACAAAGTAATGATATATCTTAGCAGAGAAAGATGTGTGAAAACATCTGCAGTGATTGCTAGTGATTTGCTTTAGTCAATGTGTTGAATACTAAAACAACGGATTTTTTAAACAGTGTTGGCTTATATGCTATTATTAAAAACACCCTAGATGGACTAAATTAACGTTTTTACACGGCAAATAATATTTAATATGCTTAAATATGCAGAAAAAAATTATCTGTGCAGATAGTGAGGATACAACAAGTGAGCCTAGGATGAAATGTGTCCTGATATAGCAAAATAATAAAGCACATTGTAGCCTTCAGTCACGTGTTCTTACAAAAGAGAGAAACGAATCTGCAAAAAAAACAAAATAATCCTGTATATGACTTATATAAACGAGAAAAAAGCTGATCAATATTCTGCGCTTAAAGACATCGAAGAACAGAGTTTGTATAGCTCTATTCTTTTGAAAAACCTATTGGCAGCATTTTTTGCGAGCGTTCTTTGCCCAACAAGTACCTAAATAATACTCTGTATCCTTTTCATGGGATCTTCAATATGTACACCTCGTTTGGTCGACTTAGAAGACCAGATCAGCATCGCTTAGTCATAATAATAATTATTATTCCAACAGATAGTGTAAATAAAACGTACGTTGCAATTTACATGGTCACATAGGGTCCTACTTTACATTGATTAATCACTTAATAGCAATTAGCATTAAAGTAATGCCCAGCCCCGCTCAGAAAAACAATTGCATCATATTTTTCTTCTTTTTGGTATGGTAGTAAAAGGTGTACCAGTTCATATCCGGTTTTCGTGTCTAGTACTTAGGTGGTTAGGCATTCCTCTAGTGTGAAACGAAGTGCACTGATGGCTGAGTTGGAAGAGCCAGAGATCAAATAATCAAAGCAAATAATTTACATTACTTACATGCCAGCCAGGAGTTTGAAATCTGGTCAGACCAATTGGTAGCATAGTTTCGATCAGTGTTTGGAGATCATGCAGCAATGACGAATGATGCTTTCAGTACATTTTTCACTCTCTTTTACCACCCAGAAAAAGAATTACCATTCAATGAGTAGTATAAGCGTTTTGAAAATAACAACGAGTTCACTATTTTAGACCTCGAAGCAAAGTTGATGTCTGCCAGACTGCACACGCTAACACGACAGCAAAAGCCCCCAGTCTCGCTGTGGGAGACTTACATTCTACTATTAGGAACCCGCATTATTTAAGAACACTAGAAGGAATAATAAGGGTCCGCTGTACAGGGATCCGATATAAATCTTGTCAAGGTATTAAAGCTTAAAGTATTCAAGATCAGATCTTAAGAGAAACTGTTGTACTCACAAAATATTACAAAATCAACATTCAAATAAACAGTCAATCCAAGTCTCACGGTATAATTTTTCAAACTTTGAACGTCGCCCTCGTGAATGAACTTGTGTTGGAAGCTACAGGGGTCTACAGAAGCGTATGAACCTGATTACAACAAGCGCTATGAACGAAGTTGATAGCTGAAAATTCCTGCACACGACGCTGAAGGTAGACAACAAGGATACAAAATTACGCAGAGATACAGGATCTGATCCAATCGTTATAAGTGAACAAGCCCGAAGGGATTGTTGCTCCCCAAAAGTAAACCCCACTGGCTTACCTGCAGCAAACAGAGACATCACCCATGAACTTTGATTCATGAACTTTGATTTGAAAGGAGTATTACGAGAAGGTAAGTTTTTCACAGCTAAAGAACTCGCGATTCTTTTGGAGGTAGGCTGTTTATAAAAAGATATGTGGATTTCGTTGAGCCGAAGTAGCAATGTTAAGCGAGAAGATATGAACAGACTCACTAGAAGAGTTACGGCATGATCTTTTTGTGATTTCCGGATTCGGCCATTATTAAGAGGCCATTTTAAAGCTAAAAAACAGAGTTTTCCTTGTATTTAAGAGAGATTTAATTTAAGAGGGCCAGTATCATTCGGTAATCGATTGCACTGACCAGTTCTCGTAGACTATGCAATTACTCTCAACAATAAAAGCGGCAGCTAAGGCTATGTGTTGACTTCTCAGCCAGGTACCATACACAACCATGACTATTGTCACCGTTCGGTACTAATTATGGAAGCGATTTAAGGCCAGAAAGATATTTCAGCCAGCTAGACCTTTTAATTAGAAGTTTAGATTAAAGATGGAAAGCTCGAGTAGAGCGAAGGCTCCATTGAACTAGGTCATTTACGCTCTGTATTTTCGGCGTAAGGCTTGTTAATAGGTTTAAACGTATGTGTGTCAATGACGTTGAATTTATCGAAAATGCATAGGGGCCTACAACTCTCTGAAACTCATACTATCATTTCGCGTTTTTCGTATGCGTATCGATTTTATCGAG
Source organism: Varroa jacobsoni (assembly GCF_002532875.2). Classification (NCBI taxonomy): domain Eukaryota; kingdom Metazoa; phylum Arthropoda; class Arachnida; order Mesostigmata; family Varroidae; genus Varroa; species Varroa jacobsoni. Next base: position 170,993 of record NW_019213514.1, read on the forward strand.
CAACTTGAGTACCTCACGAATGCCACACATGCTATAACTAGTTCAACATATATCTAGAGTAGTTTAATTAACAAAAGTCTTTGAGAACCAAATAAGCATAGTGCATCCAGTTATGTCCAATAGTTGTTCGCAAGGAACTATTTCGTGGCAAACCTTAAATGGATAGGTTTTACTATTGGTAGGGTAGGGTAGGTCAGTTAATAAAATACTCACTTCTGATGCTTTCGTATCCATAATGCGCATTTTTCAACTAAAGCTTTCAATCTAATCTACTGGTCCGTACTAAAAATTGTATAGCGCATCCCCTTCATCGACTTTGGCTTAGCGTTTCGCAGCATTTTTGCCTATATTTTTACGAATACCGATCGGGTGATATACACAGTATTCAATTTATATACGAACTATACATGAGACGGCCTGGGCTTGTACCTTAAGGACAACCCGAAATGGATTTCGATTATCAAGCGGTGTCCGAATGGTTCCTATTAACTATAGAACGGCCGCTGAGAAAACTTTGGGTTCACCTTAGCTGTCAATCGCTGACGCCAGAGTAGGGAAGCTGCTTGAGAATTTGAAGTTGTGCGAACGTTTACTTAAACCCGAGGTAGACCGTACCGGACCACTGACTGGCGTATCGATAAGCTTCGTGCATTCGAATCGTGTTTGCAATGTATGTTTCGTTTTGGTCTCTACGCGAATTGAGCATTAGAAATAAATCCTTGCTTGTTAACGTTCTCGTATACGGCTGCATAAATGACGCTTTCTTGCAGCTTCCATGCTAACTTAGTTAACGATACGGGCTTTTGTTGGTGGCCTCAATTTTCGACTTCTTCACTTTGTGGACCGCGCGCCGTATGAGGTGTTCGAAGTACGTTCAGCAGTTGAGCGGTTTGCGTAAGAAGTTCGTGAGTAAAAAGATGCGGGTTGAAATTGCCTTGTCCTTTACGTAAATCCGTTCGAGATTTAACTAGTTTTAGAGCGCAGTTTCTTTGGATGCTTGAATAGTTGAATTGGCTTGACATCCACATGAGCTGTCAATTAGAAAAGGCCTTCAGAAAGCAATGGATAAGCCGCCCATTAGTTGTGCCACACTAAATCCTCGTTATGCTATACAAATCTGAAGCCCTGCATTTATGTGTCTTCGCGATCATCCATCGTTAATGTTCCGTTTGGACGCTTAATGTGTCCTACACAGTTATTCCTTTTACTCTGGGACACTCGTTATCTTCTAGTTGATCCATTGATTTTCTCTTGTGGGCATTCAATCCTATGTTGATTCCATTCGTTTTCTATAGGTAAACATAGCTGTTAGTCAATCTGAGACCGCTTGTGCTGGACGTGTTCGTCAATTAGCTAGCGAATTCCTGGGGACAAAGATTCGACTCGTATTTTCATGGTTATCGAGAGCACAAACGAGGTTCTACCTTTGCATAGTCTTCATTTTGGACAATAATGTTGCTGAGATCGATTTTTGCTATCAATGCGTAGTCAAAGGGTGATTTAAATTGGACGAGTCGGGAAGCATCTCAACGTTTGACACTGACTCATCATCTGATGGGGCACTATGGAGGAGAGAATCGCCTACGCGGTACGCCGGCTCAGATTTCTAACTAGCCGTCCAAGCCGATGGTTGGCACAGAAGCTAAGCACCCTTGTTTCCTTGGATCGTTCCACTCCTACTATTAATACACTTAGCGATAAGTTTAAATCAACGGAACTATTGTTCCCAGCTGTTCGTTCAACGTCACCATGCGATCCGCGAGGTCACTAGCTCTGCTTGTAGGCGACAAGTAGACCGGCACGAACATCACTCGCTATGGAATCGTGATACTACAAACAGTATCCGACGAAAAATATCTGATATCAAACAAAGTATGGAAACTTGACCACCAGGCGATGTTCTGTCACCTCTAAGTGATTCGAAGAAGCTATTAAAACTAAGCTCGACTGAAGTTCGTTGTTCTTCGAAGAACAATATATCAATTATTAAAGACTTTTCTTTCTTTTCAGATATTGGTTGTGAGTAAACGCACATCTATGCAAACGATATTTAGATTCATGTTTGTAGAAAATGCAGTGCTGGTACATGGTTACGTCAGCCATAGGTCGTCAGCTGCGAGTTTTGCTGCGAGGAAGCATTTTGAGACAAAGTTTTCGCCTAGAATTCCACGGTAAGGAAAAATTTTGGGTATCTTTGAGACGCAAGCCCTTCGCAATTGTTCTTTACGTTCGCTGACGGCAGTCGTATTGTAGGTTCTTAAGTTGTGGCTGCTTTCTGTTGCACTACGAGCTGTTGCACTGTTGCTTTAGCAAGGTCTATTCTATGAGCGCACTCTTCCTAGACGCTGTCCTATTCTTCATGTAGTGCAAAGGTCGGTGGGAAGGGCGGTGGCTGGTTTCGCAGCTGTGTGCATGGGTACGTCTTTGATTGTCAGAACGATCGACGGTTTCGCTAGCACTCGGAAACAGCTCTCTAATTGAAATCTCTTATTCGCTTCTGATTGATACGTTTTGTGTGAGCTTTTCATTTCTTTTGTTAGGCTGTTCTTTCTCTTTGTTAGGATTTTCGCCGAGCATTTCGGGCAGATGAATCACTATTTTGAATAGTCGCGCTTCAAGTTCGCGCAGAATTTGGCGAGGTCTAATTGGCTTAACTGCGCCTCTAGTAGAAACACCTGGGTGTCAGCTTTTAGGGAGCCGTCATAGTCCATTGAGCATTGCACAATTGATATTTTCTTTCGAAATACCCTTTAGCCCTATCATCGAGACCGGCTAACATTAAACTACTGCACCGTTTTTGCACATAATGCATTTGAAGTTGCTGTCAAAGATAAGTTCTCCGCAGTTCATGATAGTTAACTTCTGGTTCCTTTGCTGCCTTTATTCATCGTCGTTTCCATGATAGCCCTGCGCTCGTTTGTCATCGAAAAACCTAGGAAGCAAAAATACGGATACATGCACTGTTTTGTTTGATAGTTTTTGAGTTTCTAACGTCGACATCAGCGGTGTCGACGTTTGAGGACAGGCAAACGTCGACGCCGCTGAGTCAATCGTCGACACCGCTGAGATGACTTACAGAGACTAAAAGAATTAAAAGTGAGACTAGAGAGATGCTGCCAATGTTGGAAAAGTCAAATCGTTGTACGTCTACGTAAGGACAAACGTCAACGTTGATTACTGGCAAGGATGGTACTTGATCACCGGAACAAAAGTTACTGTGCTAAAAAATGCGCGTATATTGTGGAATATCTATGTAAATATTTCCGTATAATTGTAAAGAAGTGCATAACCTGTCCCGCTGAAACAACGAAGTGAAATATGTTTAGATAAAATGTAGATACCAGGAATAGATACCAATAAAGGAAATACCAGGACATAATAAAGCGCTTGTGTACGCTCTGCGTTGCATAACACTCGGTTACTTATAATTTTGTACTGTGTGTGTTATTCATCTCAGCTAATTTAAAATACATAGATAGATATTCGAAGAGGCCATTCGTAGCAAGCGTTCCTTTTGTTCAGTATAAGTCTGCATCATAGTCGAAACAGAGGACTTGCATGGGAACTTGTGGGACATCATACCAGTTTCTCTTTCACTGTTGTACCTCAGAAGTTAAATTAACATTTTTTTCAACAACAACAACAAGGCAGTCATATGATAGTTGCCCTTCTAATGGAATTAGACTTTATGTGGCATATCGTATCGTCATTGTCTCAAATCTAGTACAAAATTAATATCATTGTATCTTGTGTAGAAGTTGTTTCGATGTTGTCGACGACACGAAAGTACGATGCCATCTTTTTTTAACGGAAAAAAAAAGATTCAATAACGATTTTTCGGTAGCTAAGACGCAATCAGGCATAACAAGCATCTCTCAACGTCGAAATTTTCCTAAACTTTCGCAGCCTCTCGGTGAGCACACAAATACTTTTAATAATGTACGACCCGAAACACATCAAGTCTATTCTGGGATTGGCTGCGTTTAACTAGTTTCACAATTCGCCAAGAATGGAGAAATGCTATCACCTCTTACTGCTCCTCGCAACAGCTATATATAAAAATTTTGCCCCTTAATGTTAATGTGTAGTTGCGGCAAATTGTAAAATATCAATGCATGCAGATTCAAAATATTTATTAAACAAAGATCTAAGAAGCAGTATGTTTCTGCTACATTTAAACTCGGTCTTCTAAATTGCGCTCATACTACTAACGATTGATGCACAACTTGTGATGGAAGCTATTCATAGAGACAAAATAACGTCGGTATGTATTGCCAATTCCTGGGATCGATAGAACCAAGCTGTCGTTGGCACCATTATTGACGTCGTCACGCCCTCGGGGATTCGAAAATCAAGAATAAAGGGAAGCGATACTCTTGGTGGCGTCCGTTGTCGCAGAACGCCAACCTCGTCGAGATGTTTGGCAACACCCAATGAAATAGAGAAAATGGGGTTCTACTGGATGAATGAATACAACGAAAGATAAGTAGAGGATTCAGGACAAAAACGGAACCGAAAGGATTGTTTGAGGCTAAAAAAATACAAAGCACACATTCGGGAAGTGGAGGAGTAGCAAGATCCGGTCGATGGAGTCACTGGAAGCGGTGCACAGTTCCATTAGTGAGTGATATCTCACGATGGTATCCTTCTAGACGCTTGTATCTGCCTTTTCTCTAACCAGTTCCTTACCCGCCTTGCCCAATACATTTTCCGCTTTGAGAGGTTTCTCTTCGCGCTGAGATCCTTTGATCGAAAAGTGGGCCCATTTCCCATCCTCGATAATCACGAATTTATTCGCCTGATGCAAGTTTTTTTAGCGCAGATCGAATCATTGCGAGGCGAGAGCTCCAAAAGAGGCGCGAGCTATGTCTGTGTGATCACTCGACCCATAAATTTTATGAAGAGATCGACCAACAACTTTTGTTATCATTCATGTCGTAGACAGCGAATGTCGCGGCCGTTTAATAGCTAGTCGTCGTACCGAGCGAACGAGGCCGTTCGGCACGAAAAATAGTATACAATTATTTGGAGAGCCAACAGTTTTCAGGCCATATTACAATTAGAAACATTATGTATTCGTGTGCCGATTTCGAATTTGTACTGAGAAAAGCTCAAGCGTGGTAAATCTTGAAATGTTTGGAACATTGAAAATGTCACAAAGATAGTGTAGCCGTGATCGCGTTCCAGTAGCCTACAGTTTCCAGGTCCAAGTATTGAATAACCTTACCAAATATCATTTTGCCAGCCGCACAGAAGTTTCATATATGAGGGTAACGTATACATGGTTCATTACGGTTCGTACTTGAATGGCAATATCCATGCCTCTGTCTTTAACCCGGTTCGCACTAGCGGAAGCACTATTCGTTATGGTAATCCCTTCTAGCGAGCGTCAGTTCCAATTCCTGGTTTAAGGCATCTCGCTGTGGTGTTGATATACCGTCGTCCATCGTCTGGGAATAACTAGTTGACTGGCTGCCGTGCCCGAAAACCGATACACTTACCGGAGCTACAGGCACATCGGGATGTTTATAGTTGAAACATACATTTAGGCCCGATGCAAGGAACAAAAAAATACTAACGAAAAGTAGCACTGCCGATAGATGCTTGCGTTCGTATTACGTGTCACTATTGCAATACTGCCCTTTGAAGAACGAGCTGGCCATACGTGGTCATCATGAGTGTATCTCTATCTCCTTTCGTCTCTCTTTCTCAAGGCAGGTGTACGCGATACAAATGCAAATACAAGTAGATGCCGTAGCATACTTTTTGTTATAACCAAAGAGTAAATTTACGTTCGGCACCACTGTGGGGCATTCCATCAGACGACTAGCTCCCTCTCAAAACGACGTATTTCTAAATCTCACATACTATACGATTTTACCTGCAGTCAATGCTTTTACTTGTCGATTTAATCAGGTCGCGCTTATTTCATTAGCAAAGGACCATGATTTGCTTTGTCGGTCATTTTTTTCATGCTGCTTCCTTTGGCTGATATCAAGGCCTCGACGTCCTTCGTTTGTCTACCACCCGTGTGTCCCTATTCATCAGTTTTTCTGTTTCCCGACGCTGTTTTTTGTCCTATTTCTTCGAGTAAAAAAAGTGTTTTTCTCTCTAGTTTTCCTTTCTTTGTGCGATTAATGGTAGCATTCATTGTCGTTTTAGTAAAACGATCGCCTTGCTCGCTCTGACATGAGCCATGTCAGAATGACATGACTTGCGAATGTTTTCCCTAGCAAGCCATATCAGGCTAACTAGGCTTTATGTGTGCCTGTAAATGAGATCGATCAGGCGGATCAAAATGGATGTGTGCCGCTGCTGCGGTCATGAAAATAATAGTAACAGTTATTGCAGCATGACGACTACAGCAAAAGCTATCATTATTGTCGAACTGAAGGCACACGCCAATCCAGCAGCTGCTTACCCTGACCTGTACCTTTCCTCTAGTCTAGACTTAGCAGAACGGAACACAGAAGCCTGACGGGTGGGAGAGCTCTGGTGGCACGTGGTGAGCCGTGCAACGTAAGCCGGCCCCAATAGAACAGTCTGTGGCGATCCTGCAGATCCCAATCGGCGACGCTGTTGTGGTTGTAATTGTCTATTATCGGTTACCCCGAAGCTAACGGCAGCACTACTACGCTAACAGATATCGACCGAGTCACCCACATACAAAAAGCAGCAACAGCGGCTCGGTCAACATACTTTCATTCAAATAGGACCGGAAAATATACAATAGAACGGGGCACGCAGGCAGGCCACACCAAGAACGACAAGCATTGTCGATCGCGTTGATTGTGGCCGCATTTCACTGTCTTCCGCATCCTGTTGCCTTTTCGTCGAAGACTTTCTGCTTGTTGTCAATCAGCATACAACAAGAAATAGGCTTCAATCTAATCTAACCATTTGATTATAGTAGCTTAAGTCCGCTTCTTGTAAGATTGCGTCTGAGGCTGTAAGTATGTGCAAAGCAGGGCGAGATGATAACGACGGGAAACTCTAAGGGCAGTCATTATAAGGGAGTCGCTTACGGTGCCAATAAGACAGAATTCTGCGACGTTTGGCTTGAATGCCTGTATGGCCTTAGGTCATCCGTCTAATTCGTTTGGGTTGGAGTTCTCCGTAGCTTCCCTGGGGCCGTTGTTATTCCTTGTAGTTATTATTGTTATCCTTCGTTGGCTATTAGACCGATGCCTGATATCAAACTACTACCTTCATTGCAAGTAGTACAAATCTGCTGCTTAGTTTTTCGCTGTCCCAACTGTAGTGAGGATCAATAAATCGCTGACGGTCATAGAAACCATTGGTAAAGAGAATTCAGCATTGGCATTGTCTGGGGCCCCGGCACGCGAGTTTTGAGATACATAGAGTTTCATGTAATTTTTCTGTTGTCGTAAATTAAAGCTAGAACAAACGTAATATTGGGTATTTTATAGAAAACTGTATATAAACAATAAGGATCACCGAAGTCTTGCTGCGAATCCTTTATTTTTTTGGCCGTTGTACATCGACTTGGCCTTTTTAGTCAATATTGAGCAATTTTTCAACATATTTTATCCATTTGTCTTCGAGATTAAACTTTTGCTGCTCCTGGTGCTGCTGCTGCTCCTGGTGCTGCTGCTGCTCCTGCTGCTACTGCTGCTGCTACTGCTGCTGCTGTATTTCGAGGAGTTTTTGAGAATGAAATCTTTGTGAGCTTTTAGAGATAAGTCGATTACGTCCATTACTCCTTCTATTGCAATCGGTCTTGATAAGCCTACTGTTATAGTTACAAATGTTTATACAAATCCTCTAATATGTGACAGAACTACTTTTTTGCGTTTGTCTGTTATAGATAAACTTTGTGTCAATAGATACGCTGAGTGCCGAATGCTGTTAATAAGCTCTTCAGTCTACTATTGATTTCGAGGCAGGTTATTTAATTATCTTTAGCTGTCATATTTCCTTGAGCTGCTTTAGAATAAAAACAATAAACGATTAGATTTTCTATGACGTTTCATTAGGTCGAATAGCCTCAACGCCCGCTGAGGGCACTTGAAACGAAGTGTAGAAAACAAGTGGTCATAAAACGTAGCCTTCATTTTCTCAATGAATTTCTATGTGTCTGCTAGCCATGTTCTCCTCCTCCCTCAGTCTTGCACAGGTGCTAAACCGTTTACCATTTCGCTATTCAGGATTTAACTAATTCAAATTATGAATGACATCATGCGACTCGAAAGCTTTGAGATTTTCCAAATTATCCCACCACTTCTTCAAAAAGATATCGAGGATGAGCTGGAACCAGGGTGTCAACGACTTATTGGTTCCCGAAAGACACTCTGTAAACGTAAACAATTAATGTTATTAGAATTTAATAAAGTAGTATTATCGTAGTTCGACTTCGCGGAAGAAGCTCGCAAGGAAATATTAGGTGCCAAGGACCTGCATCGATACCGCAGCTAGGTTTGCTAAGGAATGACGACTATACAAAACAGAATACGTATTTCTGAAAACAAAAGATATCATCCGGTATGGGATCTTTGCCTGTCGATTATTGTTCGCGGTAAAAGTTTCTGTCCGTTACCATAGTATAGAATGCACCTTCTTGAAATAAGGCTTATACAAACCTACGAAATAGTCAATCTTATCCCGGGGAAGGTAAATTGTGGATGTGACTTCGTTTGGATTTGGCCTTAAGCATTTGATATCGCGCTGAATGAACAAAATGTAGTCGATCTCGTGCTCGCCCCAGACATCGTTTGACGCTGCCATGTACTTAATACGGGTCAGATAATGAAATGATTCAAGAGGCAACTGTAAAGTATAGTCACAGGAGATATTGTTACGTTACAATAAAATCCGTCCTGGTTTAATCTTTTGCTAATTTTGCCTCCATCTAAACCGATCTAGTGTTAAATGATGAAGAGTTAAAGTTGGGAAACGTTACTATTGTAGAGCAGTAGCCGCCATCCCTGATCTCTTATGGGTATGCAGGTAATCACAGATTTACTAAAAGGTTACATGGGTTCGCATATCGTTTGTTGGATCAGTACAGTTCGTGCACGGAATTTTATCGAAGGCCTAGTTAGGCCACGCCTTCATTAGCTAGTCGTCGCAAGTGTCAGCTAGCACATTATCAACACGGAGGGGACTGGTTTGATACATGTGTATGAGAACCAGATCGGTTCGCGTAGGCCAGCAACGGAAAAGGTTCATTCCTGCTTCTAAATACTACCGTTTCTGTGTGTTGTCCTGTAAAAGCAGGCACGATGCAAACATTGTCCAATGCACAATTTTATGGTTGCGACGGTAATTATTGTCATGTCTGTCGGTTTTCTCTTCTTCTAGTCGAGGAAATCGTCATTATGACAGTATGGAAATGTATTGGTAGCAGAATAAGTGTGCTCACCTTCTTGCGTTGAAAGGACTACAAATACAGCGGTCTAATCAACTGAGATTCCTTTCTCTGGGTCATTCATTGCCCTGTGGGTTTGTATCCAACAAGCGGACTGATGAACGAGTATGGTCCTAACAAACGAATATATAGTATCCTCGAATTCCCGTATGAGAAATGCGATTATATGGTATGGGTCAAGCTATTTCGTAGAATATGAGCGTTGAAATCATTTGATTTTTAGTTTTTGTAGGAAGTGACGAAGGAGGACATCTCTCTATAAAATCTCAAATTGTCGCCAATTCGTGTTGATTTGATGTTCCCATTTGAAACGGAAGAAGAAGCCCACTCAAGGCCATTCTGTCTACAACAAGTAGCTTCGTTGTTGTTGTTGTTGTTGTTGTTGTATAACAAACAGTTGTTAATAGTTATTTATTGCCCACTACTATTCGTAACGTGTTACGACAGTGGTTCATTCGACCGCACAATTATCAAAAAGTAAATAGTAAGCTTTTTCTGATCGACGTTCTTTAGTAGTTGTCGATTTGTGCGCAGTAGTTACGTTTTGGCATTGTTAATACATGTGTGCATACCTGTAAGTGTTGTATCCTTCACCAGTGATCGATCCGCTGAATAAACTAGCGGCCAGAGGTGTCTTTTTCGGTTTCATTCTTCGTGCGTATCACCTCTATCTAAATATTTTTGTGCAAATTTTTCTTAATAGTTTGTTTTTTTTCTTCACTAATATTTTGAACTATCCGAAGAAACGAAATCCGGCCAAATAAATATACAGTCTATATAATAATGACGCGTTCGATTATCACTATAGCTATGAAAAAAATCATGTCAAAGTATACCAATTGAATAGTGTAAGATTGTCGCCTCGTGCTCTATAGTTTGAAGACAAAATAAAGCTGTTATTTACTTTGTTATACGTGTGCATAACATTATTTGGTTACCTTTACGATTATTCTATGGTATTGCGAAAGTAGCTCCGACATATAGCACATATAGCAGTGACGTACAAAGCGCAAGCCACAGATATCTGACCGCGTACATAAGTTACATCGCAATTACCTCTTCAGGAGAGATACCCAGTTCGCTAACCATTCGACGGTGAGCAGCACGCTTAACGCCTATGAGGGGATCTTCTGTGTGTTCTGACGGAATCGCTAACGGATGCGAGCAGCATGTATTGGTAAAATAACCGGGAAACGTGATCTTTTCATCTGAACGCTGCGTAATCAGTAGTTCGCCGACAGAGTTAAATAGGAAGACCGAGAACGCTCGGTGAAGCATACCTTTGCAGGAAACATATACAGCAAGACAGCTAGAAGTGACACTTATCTAATTTAGAAAAATGCTAATGTATTTGCATATTATCTTCCTGTTTTTTTGGCGATCGCAAACGATGTCTACATGTTTATCTTCCAGGCTTAAGACACACGATTGATTCAATATTTCAAACTCTCTACTTTTAGAACATACAAAATCGTCGATAGAAATCCTAGTGTTAAGTACCGATATAATTTACCTTTTCTGATGTTTGCCATCAGATGACACTCTTTTTTAGAGGCTGTCCCAATGGCGTTGTCATTTTCATCTACGAGAATACACTCTTCGTCAAGAAACTTGATTTGTTGAGGGTCTAAGTTTTTTAGACATGGCTCGTCGTTCGAGAGACTGGTCGCCGCTGCATTAGCTGGATGAACGGGATTCGTTTCACGATACATTCCGCTGACTCACGTATGTCGTCGGGTTCTAAATCGCGATTAGCTTGATTAGATTTCTCAGCTCTTCATATTAAATGGTTAACTTTCCTTAGGTTAACTGGAAGCGACGGAGCTCAGTTTTCACAACTTTACGGAAACTTCTGTTATGGTTAGATTATCGCTATAGCGGCCGTCACACTCGCCTGTTACGAGAATAGCTGTTATGGGACGAGATGCATGAAATTTCTTCAAAAAATTACAACGAAAATCCTCATTGGCGCCGTTTCGAACAGATAGAGGCGAAATTTTCTGGTACCGATTAGATATGTAAATAGTATGGTTCGTCGTATGTTAGGAATGAGAATAAGATATGCCTGAATTTAGGTGCGCCTTGCAGGATAATTATTTCAAATTACGTGTTCTACATAGAGCTATGACAGCTCCTGTTCTGTAACTCAAGCGAAATCATCCCTGGTTGGCCTACGAGTCGTTAGCGAATAGTTCGTAGCTACAGCCAAGTCCATTGGTCGTCTTACTTAATTAGCTGTCTGGAATGAACCGCTATGCTAGCGCCTTTCAGCTTGGCTTGTGCGTACGATCTGTTATTCTATAATCAGTTGAGGACTGGCTGAGGTGTATCGCATGAGCTTCTGTGTTCTGCAGCTCTGCATTCAGGGTTACGCCGAATGATTATAGACCTGTACAGCTCTATGTATTTAATAAGTGTGGATATTTTGGATAAAATCAACTGCGTAGACTTCTTGCTGTACGGTTACGATATGTTGTTACGACTAATCCTTTTAAAAATATTTTATATATTTTTTAATGTTGTATATATATATATATAAGTTCTTATTGGGAATTTCTCTATAAAAATGGGCTGTATTTGTTGTTGATAACTAAATCACTTCGAATGAGTAGTAAAATGGGTGGTTTCACACTTGTACAATACATAATTCTTCTTCGCCTGCTCTGTTACCTACCACATCTATGTCACGAAGTCACGCAATAAAAGGCATGCACTGGAGTTTTGGTTCAAAAAACAAACATATATAACAGAGTATTGTTTCCTTCGGCACAGATTTCTGATGCACAAACAACGCTGGTGGCGGGATTTGCTTTCCGCTGCTCAATGAACGCCGCGAACAACTTCAAAGATGGATCATGCACAAAGTAGCGCACGTTTCTAGTGACAAATCTTAAGAGATAAACACACTTTTAGGATTAGGTGGTTCGTATCGTCTCCAATCTTTTTGCAATCGTAATAAAGATGATCCGTTTTTGTGCTAGACATTCTACCAACGAATGGCAGATACCTTGATTGGTCCTTTGCTTAATAGGAGGCCATCGCGGAAAATCGATTAGATTGACTTTCCTTGTCATCGCACTACCTGCCAATGACGTCTACGACTCTGTGGGTAGCCAAGATGCATGGAAAAAGCTTGAGGAAGATTAATGCTAAAGGGTGCATGCACGTACACACAAGCATCAGTTCGTGAGCATACGTAACTCGTGCGCGTTCATGTCCCCATTAACCTACTGCAAGAGTTGTCCAGAGAATCCGCTTATGGCAGCTGGACAAAGAGAAGAGATCTGAGGCCGGTATAGGAACGTATAGCCGTTATATTGCATACAGTGGCCTTTAGTCCTTCTGCAAAAGTTCGTTTGTCGATTCTGGAGGAAATAACACGCTACACCATACCATACACGGTATCCATTTCATTGCTCACATGAACTATACTGTAAGCGGAATCTGCCACAAATGAAACACTGGAATAGTTAATTAATTGAAAACACAGGCGTGTTTTCAGTATAATATTTTATTGAAAAATGGCCATAATTAGAAATTATTTTTTTACCAGTAAGGGTGTACAATGTTTCATTTACAGTGTTTTCAACTGATTTTTTAGGTAATAGGGCAGAAACGGATAGATAGAAACAGGTGCTAGAGGTTTAATTGTTAAAATCGTTTAGTCGTGAAAGATTCAGTAAATACAAAAAATTTTTCCTTGCCATATAGTTTTATAAAGAGCAGGTGTATGAAAAAAAAAAAGATTTGTGCTTTCCCTGACAAACCTTTCCCACCTATATACATAGAATATTTTTTTTAATTGCCTCAAGCTTTAGCAATAGAATGATAGCTTAAGAGAGGTGTACCTTGTTACGCTATCCTTCGATAATTGTTGTTATGTAAAGGACTGATGAAAGTTTACAGCCATTAAGATTTGAAGAAGGTGCCGTCTTTCACAAATATTAGCTAAATAAATTTTGATTCGATATAAACAAGAGTAATATCATCGAAGGAATTAACTCCGGTGAATGATGCCCAGTTGGGTGTGTTAGACGCTGAGCGAGGGTAAGGCGTTCCAACGAATGAATTAGAGTTAATTATCACAGTTCGAACCGAACCCACTGGAAGATATCGAGGCGTAGTCGGTAGCAAGTTATTAGGGTGTTTTTCTTAGAAACCGTGATTTTTTTGCTTTTCACGAATGAATGAAGTACATAATTTATCGTATTGTGATTCGCATCGTTTGCTCAATAGCTGGTCATGGCTGATAAGCGGCTTCTGAATTAGCGTACAACTAATAGAGCTACTTGCGAAAGCTAATTAAAAGAAATAATAATTAATTAAATTAATCAAATTAACTGAGTGAATTATAGATAATTATTATTATTACAAATAATAAATATAATTATTATTATTATAAAAAAGAAAAAAAAAACAAAAGGTTATTATCCGCAGACGATGACAATGCCTAGTAAGACAAACGTAGCTTAGTTCACAATTTGGAGGACCAATCATAGTAATCATGTTACACTGTCTTATATTACACGTTTATGACGTATTTAGATTTTATTGGAGTAATATTAATCTAAGACAGATTTTATGTCGAAGGTATCTTACAGCCATGTCCTTCAGTGAAACTAATTCACCGTGTACTTCCGCACAGACACTGGAGTGTTTGAGATAGAACCTATCAAAATGATTCACATTCAAATAGAATCTCAGAAACCAACGTATCTGACGCTTTGCTGATATGAAAAAAAAATAAACTAAATGATTTTCATTGCACTTCTGCATTGTGTTTTTTTCTGCCGTAAAAAGATAGCGAGATCCATGTTGTTTAGAATATGATTGGGCCAAAAAAGGAAGTGTTATTTGTCTCTATGCAGAAAAGGGCCGAAATTCAAAGAATCGACTAGACCGAAATACGTTTTGCCTGCACGCCATGCTTTCCCATGATATGCATGAAATTGCTATTGCAAGCCTGCAGCTAACAACAGCGAATGAACCGAGAGAGCATGTAGGCCCTGCAGTAAAGCTGTTTCGTTTTGGTTTATTCCGTCCTTCGGTGCTGGAAATAGCTGAAGCCGAACGAACTCGACGACGGAGCTTGTTAGTAGCTTGGATCGGCACGCAAGCTCGACCAGCCACTCATTTGCCTGTACGTGCCGATCGCTTCCTCCACCGCCATCCTCTTGGTCGCATGCACGTACACCACTTTACATCGTTCTGCGTGCGATGAAATGGCGAGCTCAGATGGGGATGAGAATTGCAGCTGTACAGATAAATGTCATGCGACAGGTCGCTTGCTAGTCCCCCCCCCCCCATTAGCCTATCGACAGGCCTGCCCTTATCCTGCTTAATTCAACTGGGAGCACAAAAAAAAACCGTAGACAAAAATAAAAAGAAAGCAAGCAGGATGAAAACGTGAAGATCTTCGCATGGAGCATTGTTTGCTTTAAATTCAGTTTTTTTCTACCAAGTTGAAAAAATGAATGAGTAGAATAATACTTCTTTGTCAAAGGCTAATAGTTATCTATGTATTTATCATTAACTTGAGTGTATATATATATATGTTCTTTACTTAGCCTTAATCTTGTAGGTAAAATAAGTTTTTTGATTACGGTACATGAATACGTCCTTATAAAGTTTGTCTGAAAGTGGCGAATATTGATACCAGCGTCAAGGGCATTATCTTCTACATTTAGATGGGAGCAAAAAGAGTAGCTGCATATTTATTCAAGTTTCGGAGTTTTTGTTTCAGTTTCAATGACGATCTAAGACAAGGAAATTCTTTCACCCTTCCAGTCGTTAATGGCCGAAAAGCTGCACTGGATGCAGCGTCACCTTCGGAAAGCTGAAAGAACTACAAAATATTCTGCAAGCATCTTTCAATAGTTTGATTTGATTTTCCTCTAATAGTAATAATTAACACTTACTTCTAAATTCGTAAAGTGAAGCCAGTGTGTACAGATTCCGCCAACATTTTCTACGGCAAGGCAAACAGTGCGCCCTACCGAAGTGGAACTCGGGTATTCCTCTTCAAATCAGGACTCTTTGGTGATCTAAAGTGCCACCTTAGAGCTCTGATGACGAAAAGTAATAGACAAACTGTACAGTTGGTATTGAAGAGTGTACAGATAAAACTTTCCGAGCACCGAATTCGTTTCTCATCTTGATGCCTATTTTTAAAGAAATTGACAATAGGACGAAAGTACTAGAATACTGAATATCCTGATAATACAAATAGGTGTATCAGCCTCTACGCCAAGTTAAAAAGGTCTTATTAGTTTTTAGTTGCATTGTATAGCGTGGGTTCAACTTAGTTACGCTGCAACTGTTAGAGAACAGCGGTCGCCTCGGCAATATCATTCTACATTATGACCGATGTCATTGAGATGACCGCTAGCAATACTGGAATGATACACTTACAAAAAAATAACACCACAATAACTGTGTAACCAAAAATATGATAAATTTAAGTTGTGAACTTAGATTATCTTGTAGTGAATGTTGCATTTTTCTTTCTCTACGTATAGCCGTATGGTTAATGCGCAAAGCTTGTATTGTTACAATGTTCATCGACTGCACGCGTTTACACGAGCGTGCATTTGTTAGATACTACTCTGTAGGTGAGCCTGTATGGGCCACGAAGCCAAGCTGTCATGTGACGATCCTTGGTTAAGTGTTTACTACATACTTATATAAAACAACATATATGTATACATAACGTAGCCATTGTTCGATAAAAGTCAATTTTTTTACAAATAATATATAAATACTAGTAGTCATTAGAAGCTCTAATTTAATTAGCATACGAATGCGTGGAAATTATCGAAGACAGGCGGTCAATAATAAACTAATAATTTGATCAAATAAATGTACCAGAATATCGGCCACTTAGGTTTTAAATTTTACCCCTCCAGTCAGATCCGGATACGTTCCGAATCATCTGCACGGCTTCAAAACACAATATATCTATCCAATTCGTCAGGAATAATTATTGTTTGTCAGACAAGATATAAGTTGATTTAATTTTGACCAACAGAACGGTAGAATTTCGAAAATTAAGTAAAAAAAAAAAGCTTTCACCAGCGGTATCCATTTCAAATTGCCAAACCACAGATACGTAGCAACCAGGCATCCTCGTGTATCATAAGCTCATAACAGTCTTAGTGTTATTATAGGAAAAGTGTTTGAAGCAAAACTACATTATATATTGCTGTAGCATTTAACATATCAAAACCATGTGCTCTTCACATATATAAACGAAAAGCTCAAAAATGAAGAGAACGAACTAAAAATCAATAATTAGATCTACTATAGTAAAAAGAACATAACGTAGTTTTTGCAGTAAAGGTTTTGTGAGTATTGGTGTTTTTCAGCTTTATCACTAGGTAAATACAGCAGTTTATTTACTCTGATCAAGCTTCATATTAAATAAAGCGAACTTGACTATTTACTTCTCTATATATATATTGCGCCGCTCTAAAGTTCTATGTTTCAAAGGTACATTATTGCATAAACGACTAAAATTATCGAGTACTATCAGCTATTGAAACCCTTCGCAAACGATTTAGACAACACAGACACAGTTCCCGTACACCTACAAGTATAAGTAGACCAGCTAACTCATCACACATGACAGAACTTTGTTAAATGACTACCAGGTTAATCCTGGTAAGCTATCGCATGTACCAGGTGCAGGTGTCTGTCAAATACGTCCATCTGTATAACTTAGAAAGAGATTGACAACCGATTTTCTTCATAAGATGGGTCACTCCAAAACAGTGGCTCATCAAAGTGGTGCTCACACAAAAATAGTACGTATTTGTTTTATTGCCTCGTTCTTATTTTATTGTTTAACTTATTATTAAGAATGCTAGAACATGATCCGTATGTTTTCTTCATAAAGCATAGATGGGCGCATACTTAAACCTTATCTGAGAGAAAAAAAAAGAGAGTACTCGGGCAATGTATGGTACTCTGCCTCTGTATTTCTTCCAAAATTGCAAACCAGCTTGGAATGCAAAAAGCATCCCTTCTTGTTTTTCGTAGTAGTTGTACATCCGCAAGCAATACAGAGACTCACTTGATTTACACAAGTTCACCCGAGCATATAGCCTGCGACTTCCTTGCCCCTGCACTATGCCATCGGTTTGAGTAGTTCCAAATCGAAATCGTTCGAAAATCTAAGATTGAAGCTACTTGAGGGTGGCGCAAAGAACACATTGTCAAACTAATTCGATTTCTCGTCGGATACACGGAGGCCATTTTAAGGATGACCCTTTTTACATCTTGCAAGTGCTCGACAGAAGCTGAGTAGACCCTCGAAGGTGGTTGCAAGGGCTCCGTTCAATAGGGGGAATGGGTTTGGGTTGAAGAGGTGGAAGTTTAGATTAGCAGCGGAGTTCTCATAGTAGAATGGGTTTGTGTCCTCAATAATTGTGCTCGCTTGCTGGCTGTTGTTTCTACTATCTGCCATCTGAAAGATTTACCGAATCAGAGAACTACGAGAGCACTTTATCCTCACTGCTGTATATGTTGTTTTGTATTCAGTGGTCAATATAGGGCAAACTAACGATGAATTGTTTCCAATGGGACGTTAATTTTTATATATACATGTCACATAAGAATGTCCAAATATAACGTTTTTAGTTTCCTCTAAATTCCGTTTGCTGAAATAACAGCCTCACGCAGCGATCTATTCTTGCATGAGAGGCAGAAACACCATTGAGGCAGTACACGTCGCGTCTCATGAAAGATCTGACAGCCAAATATAAATAATCTCAGCTTAAGCCGAAAGAACATGTCCTTTTCATGTTGGCCAGTAGTAGCTCGTTAGCGTGCAAGCAAATAGGGCAACGTCAAGACCTTTCCAAAGACTAACGCAGCTCATTGTGTTCGAGCTGTACAAGCCGTTAGTTGAACAACAAAGCACAGCTATTCCAGTTACAGAATCCCTATCCAGCGTGTTTATCAATGCAATGAAATATAAGGCCTATCCGTTCTTCTCAAGGTATACTTTTAAACAAACTCTTAAGTACTTTGACCTCGGATGCTGCAGATGGTTACAGATAATAGGGAAAAATTTTAAATTCAGACGAGGTTCTAAACGGGAAGGAAACTGAAACAATTTTTTTTTAAACATACAAAGACTTAAAGGTAGATAAAAACAAAAGAAGAAAAACTGTAAATATATGAACGTGTGCTTGGTTCTTTGAAGGAAAGAAATAAATAAAGGGTACGTATTACAAATCTTTGCTGATGAAATAGAGAAGGACTGAGATATTTTTTTAACTCGAAACGGTGAAAAACATAGGTAAACTTAAATGGACTTAAGTAAAATCGCAGCATAAAATTGTAAAACAATTTGCAGATAATTTAAATGTAATTTGATTGAAGTTTGAAGTTATGGACTTAGTTTATATGCAGAATTTCTAGATAATTACTAATTACTAGATAATTCTAGTAATCAGTTATTATTAGATAATAACTGATTACTACCGAACGGTACTGAGGTTTTTTCTTCAATATGAACGCCTCTACAGCCATCCCTCGAAGCTTTCTTCTTAGTGTTGTCTGCAGTGCCGTCATAACGCACTCTTTGTTGTCATACGTGCCACTCGATGTACGCTTAAATGGCTTGCCAGAGCAGAAGGGTTGTCTGTTCAACAGGCCTTTCGTCTATGAGCGCACGCAAGACTGGTTCGTCGTCTGAATACACGCCAATAGAAAATTACTCTGGCTATATCGACATGATGTGCTGTCACAACTTACGTAATACGCACTAGGACTTCTCTTGCTATAGTAGACCTTTTTTGTGCCAAGATGTTCGACTATTTATTTACTATGTATTTAAGAGAATATGTATAAACATATTTATCAGCATTGTCTGTATATAATAGATATATACACATAGACCACCGTCGAAATAAAAGTTGCTTCTCTTTCTTAGATATTTATGTCAGATTACTAATATACTTAATATATTCTAATTTATCAGCAAGTGGTTCGGTTCACACAAAAGTCTGACTTTTTTTTTAAAGGCACGTGAATTGTGATGAACATACCGAATTCGTTTATAATACAGAGTAATCAGAGGTTATATCTTATAACTTAAATCCTTGTCTAAAAGGCAGATCGACCAGTCGAGGAACGGGGCTTTTAAACTGGGACTATTAAACTCAAACCTTCGATTGGTGTTGACGAATGCACCATGAAGATGACATCAGTTCTCGTAGGAGTTTCAATCGACGTAGGTTTGAACCTCAACAGGTTGTGCGTAGTAGGTACGTTATCGAGTCAGATATAGCAATGGATAAGTAGAAATCTACGTTGCAAGAAGAACTTCTTTCAAGAACGATCTTTTCATAATTTGTTATCAGCATCCTGTACAGTTTATTTGAAATCTGCAGTTTTCATTAAATGCACAGCAAAAATCGAATAGAATATATAGCTGGTTTAATATGAGGCGTTTAGAACAAAAGGATCAGCTTTTGCTAGGACGCACGACCTACGACCTTTACATGTAAACCGCAAGAAAAATGATTAAATGTACAAATTTTATCGGGGCTCTATGAGATGAAGAATATTGCAGAGAAGCAGATACGAGATTTTGCGGTCTCGTTTGCACATGCTAACTTTCGCAGTAATTGGCGTTAAGCCTAACGTTGGCCTTGGACTCGATTTTGCTGTACACTCTTGTATAGCTGACTTTAATAACCATAGGGCATCTCAGAAGGAATTTGTCGTCAAAAAGGGCAATAGCCGTGTAACGGCGTAAGTGAACCCCCAATCAAAATACCTAGAAGGCCATGATAGGACGATGAATAATTTGTTTTCAGGGTTTGTAGTCGTTGTTAAGAAGCTATACTCCTCAGGCTATTACAGATCATTGTGTGCATATCTTCATGCTCTAACTACGCGTACAATTAATTCCGGCTACGGAATATTACTGATTTATCCCAATGCAAAAAATGTGAGCCATAACTCTGATATCGTATGTCATAATGACACCACGACTCACGTACATAAAACTGGCTACTTGTTGCAGTATTCAAATATGTCGATTTTTAGCTTCATAAGATGATGATAGGCTGTAATTAATCTTCAGATTAGATTCAAATCCATTTATACCAAATTGTGTTGTGTGCATGGTTGTCACGGTAATCGATCTAAATAGGCTGTACACTAATATGCGCCTAATTGCAATGACATAGACGAGTGTTCATCCATTGTTTCTTCGATTAGGTAAGCGGGGTGTTCGGGGATAATAGCCAGATTTCTGTCATTTTATCTCTAGATAGACAGGCTTTATATTAGATTGCCACAGACGTATTGACTGTTTTTCTAACTAGATCACTTTAAGGTCATACATCTCAAAGGGCATGAGTCATCTTGAATTAACACACGTATCAGTTATGGCCAATGATAGATTATTACAATATATTTCAACAACGAAATTAGTTAGAAAAATCTCGATCAGAAGAGAGAAGAGGAAAATCTCCGAAAAAGAAAATATATGCTAAGATCTCATACCTCACGGAGAATCTAAGCTGGTGTGCATCGTACCTTCTGACAAATTATGTTTTCACGCTCAAGTAAATATCGCCGTGAGCAAGACAAATCCGAACACAATATACATATGGATTATTTGAAAAGTATTGACCATTTATCCTGCTAGATGGCCTTAAGGTCACGTATCATGTCTCGCCCAATCGGCCCCCGTATTATTTGATAGCAGTTAGAGTGACTCTATCCGGACATAACTTCGAAGATGAGCAAAATGTCTGCAAAAATTTGCCATATTTTCCAATGGCTTATGAAGACATTTTTGAACTGTTTGTGTATTTTCGGAAAAAAAAAATAGCTCAACAATAGTCCTGTTCGTTGTGGAGACTTCGTTTGTAAAAGGTGATCCCCTTAGTGGTCGACCAATTATGAAAACAATTAACGAAACTAAGCAAAATCTATACGTTAATAGTCGTAATATTATCAAAAAACAACTTAACAAAAAGCGTGGTTTTTAGATGCCACACGAATTGACGCGGAAGCATTTAATCGTATTCCTATTTGTAAAATTGAGATGTCTGTCAAGTGGCTGATGAACGAAGACAAATTACCCCATCAAAAAAGTAGGTTTTATTGAGATTGGCGAAGAAGTCAAAAATCGATATGATTAAACGTACGTATCTAACGGCGATCGAGATAATCGAAACCTATATTATAAGATCGCTTATTATAGGAACTAGCTTTGGAAATTACTAGAAATATATTTAGTTGCGGCTTATAACTGTATTAGTGTAGCACTGGACCTATCTTTTTCATATGAATCCGAAACTACTACCTAAAAATTTTAGATTTTTCTTTTAAATAATAGAACAAAAAATTAATCATCTAAAGATATTAATTTCAATAAAGATGGTGACACTTTTTTTCGTACGTTATACTAGATTGTAGAATTTCCTTTAAGGATATTGGACGTTAGGGGAATTGCTTATTTTAGCAATCCGCTTCAAAAACATAACAAGATAGTCGACCACCCTTCCACATCCGCGCATCCAGAGCTAGTTTTTTTGCTAACAGACGCTAAAGTGGAACAACGCTATCTTGCACCTAGGTTGGGTTTATGCCTAATTTGACAAAGCCGTCCTTCTACTATAAATGCAGCATCCCAAATTGAAAATATTGGCGATCAGTGCTAGAGTCTGGTAAAACTTGCTTCATTGTTACTAAAGTTCTGCTTACGATAACAAATTTCTTTGACTCTATTCTAGACAAAGTTATTGACGCTGATACTGCCAAAGGTGCAACTATAGTTTATATATTGCGTTCAAACTTGTGGAAGAAATCTGGCCCTATTTCTTGTATTTCCAGTATTACAAAACGTTCTGTTGCAAACAACATTTGGTATAAGGCCTTTATTTGACCGCATATTTGTTAGCTATGGTATATTATATATATATATATGGTAGAATCGTTGTGTATAACAGTATGAGAACGGTAACCAAATGTAAAAACACTATTAATCACCTTAAATCGTGGAACAAGCGACGTTCACCGATTATAACTTGCGTTACGATGAGAACCCCTTTCGCATCTGTTTTTGCTCAACGAACGCAATGCGATACGCATGAAACACATTTTTCAAACTTTGAAGCAAAAATGAAATCGTAAACCGATTTATCGGACACTTTTTTTTTCTTAGAGACATGCAGTTTTTTTTACTAGAAAAGTAGGACAAGGCTAGGGCTTCTTCCGGCAGACACTTTTGATTAGGTACTGATGAATGAAAGATCATCAAACACACCAATAGATAGCGCGACGTACGACTAACTGCTGTCTGACACATTCATTGCTTTTCCTAATGAATTTGTTTTTTATATCAACTCTATTGAAACATTTCGTCTAACGCTATGTAAAGCTCGCAATACTACTTATCAAAACTGCGAGTCTCGTGTTATTCTAGTATATCCCCACAAACTAGTTCTCTTCTTGACTTTCATAGATTGATAAATAACTTAGTCGGTTACAGGCATACATATACGGAGAAAGGTTTCCCATTTTATAGGGAAAGTCAAGTGGAGAAAATCGGCCTGTTCTATATTAGCTCTGCCTTTCTGGCTCGAGACCTCTCACTTTTTTCTTGGGTCCCGGAAGAATCCTTTATTCTGTTGCTCAGTGACTCTGGGTAGTGGCTGCAATTGAGTGTTGACGGAAGAGGTTTGCGTCAAACGGAATGAATTCCTTCTTACTTTGCGAGAAAGAAGAAGTAAAGGTCAAGCTGAAAAAGAATGGTGGTTGCGCGACATTTACGACCCTAGAAGTGAGCTCTTACGACGCGTCTTACCCGCTTCTTTCTTTTAAATGCCCAAATTCTTCTATCTGGGAAAGGCCGAAAGAGTCAGTTGGCATACTTTCCGCCGCGTTCAATCGACGAAAGGGTCGCAGGGCATTGGAAAAGAGAGACACTTTTGAATGAGATACGGTAGAAGTGGCTTTTCAGGGGAGACGGGAAAGGACCCGATATTTGGGGTCCTGATATAAAAGCGACGATCCTGCTTTAGGTTATAGAACCTGCTTTAGAACACTTTAGGCGAGTATTGAGAAGTGTGGTCAATCCAACGGATGCTAGCTCGCTAGTAGAAATAAATTCTCGACCGGCATGTGTAAAGTATAAAGTACATGCACGACTCACATCACTTTCATACGTTTCCACAGAAACTTCTATCGTATTATTGCGAAATTTTTAAGAAAAAAAAATTGCTACTAGCACATATACCACTGGCTCGTCTTACGTTTACTGTTCCGTAATCTTCACTCGTTCAGCGAACTGTGTTTCAGTGTACTTCCTTCCTACTTATTTATAGTTAATTGAATTTCTAGCCAATACGGCCATGATACTTTCATCCATGCCTGAGCACATTTATACTTCGTAAACTAGTGCTTCAATTTTGCCTGTCTATGTAAATATTTGTGGAGTTGAACAAATCAGATTTGCGTGTTACTTCAAGTGCTAGAAGAGAGAATAACAGCGTAGATCAAGCGTCGTTTCTTAGGCGTATATAGCACTGTAGGGCGCACTCGTCGGAGCCAGTGTTTGGCGACGAGAACGATGCCCAGGGGTCTTGCGTGGTCGCCAGTAATTATCTTTACCGCCCTGGGGAATGCGAAAACTTAACGACTTTCTTCAGGGTTAGACAGGATACTAAGGGCTAGAACGGACTAATTAGCCGACTAAAAAACAAGAAAAATCACAGAGATGTGTGACTTTGGTGAGATGAGAAATACGCTAGACGTACAGCACGAATTCAAAGCCGTACGGCCGTCGAAAGAACTAGATGATACGTAGCGGAAGTTTCTTCCAAACGTAGGAACAAGCAGTTAGGCATGTAGAGCTCTTGTGTGCCAACAACAAACATTGGACATTCCTTTTGTGAAATATATACATTTAGCTAGAAATGTCTTAACGGCATAATGAAATACATACACAAGCACACATTATTAGTCTAAAGTAAATTGATGAGTAACAATTACGACCGACCTGTTTCGAATTAACTGGACACCAATCATTTATTGTTATAACGGTAGTTTGAAAGGCTATACTGTGGAAAACTGCATACAGTTTTCATCTGTATACGAGAAATTCTGTAAGGTATACGTAATTTTACGGCCGTGGGCTATTTAGTTTTTTTTTTTTAATGTAGAGATCGGGGTAATTGTAGGTGTGTGTGCACGAAGGACTGGACAATGTATGCTATTAGAAATTAAGCGTTCACATCAATTAATTAGCTAGTTTCCACGTATTTGTTTGAAATGGACGTACACATGGTTTAGATGGCGAAATGCTATCCATTCAGGCCACGGACGGTAACGTAGTTCAAATCGGATGTCTCTTGCTTTTAGCATTTCTTGCTATGCTCAGAGAGAAGCGCTAGGAAGATCTGCATTCGGCCCGGGCCAGTCGAACCGAAAACGCGTCCGCCATCGTTCGATTCCTGCCTCACAGGGCCACCACAAACTACAACCAATGTTACAGTGATCGTGAGACGTGCATTGAATAAGCAGTCCATAAAAATAATGATCTTTTACTAAGAAATTTTCAATTCGCAGAAGTTGGGGTACGATGGTGTTTGTCATGATATCATAAGCCACAAATGACAGATAAGACATCGTTTAAATGCAGCCATCCGCAACCTGTATGCACAATAGTTGGACATTTATTCCTATTGATTTTTAATTTTAAAGAGGTCGCTCACTTAAAACGGAGACCAATCGGCTAATCGTACGAACGTACTTTATTCTCGACTTGACATCAGATATAAGGTGCCTTTGTGTAAAACGATCTGGGTCAATCTTATTTTCTTTGGACTTTATTTATCTTAACTATTTAAGTAATTCGTAGGTAAATATAAATGCGTGCTGAAAATATCAAGCTATATAAGTTGACTGCTTATTGATAGATGTGACTCCGAAAATTCACATGTGACAATTGTTATATCTACTGTATATAAATTAAATTAGGCTAGAGAAGACAAATACGTTATATTAAATATCTTTTGAAGTAGCATGCAAAACAAAATTGGAGAAGCGTTGTGCAAAACGTAGCTCTAGCAAATTCCATTCCGTGTGGCCGGCCGTTCCTCCATGTCTTATCAGCTGAAAAATAATTATCATTGAGGAAGCTATTTGTGACACATATCTTGATAAAAATTGGAGGATCAATTGAAAATCCCTTGCACTGGCAGCCTAGCTCGAATTTTGAACAATCTACACTGTAGAGCTTGTAAAAATTGTTTTGCTACTTAACCGCGAATTGTGTATAATCTAACAGAATCAGCACTTACTATTATGAGTTGAGCCTGTGCCGCTTGCTGAAATATGCAATACGCTGAATACCGTTATTTTTAGATATTTTTTTGAAGTGGCCAATTACAGTACGCTTGGACACAAGCTGCGATTTACCGCCACCGAATCAGCGGAACACAATCACTGCGGAACAGACAAGGGGCTGAATGGAGCAGAAGTAGGGATAAAACATGTTAGTGCAGAACTGACGGTTATGTAGATTAGGTATGAAATACAGTGGCTAAAAAATAAAAGGTCTGTGTTGTCCGAAAATTTTCTGGAAGCGCTGGACAAGAGACGGGATAGATGCCGGAATCGTTTTCTATAGCAAATGATAGCTCTTTGTAGTGAGTATATAGTGAACTAAGCAATCACAAACCGGCCAGTTTCCAACCACTGATTGAAATCATCCTGATAAGGGCGGTGGTCTGGCGGTGCCCTTCAGCATTTACTCATTCTCGTTTAATATCCTGGACATGGAAGCCTCGGAATTTCGCTTGTTCCTCGAACTTTTCTCCGCTCCTCGGCAGCCAATAGCATAAGAGTGCGCGTCTCGTAGAGTTGTTCCTCATGTTAAACCCGCGGCTTCCCCCTGTCTGGCCGTAAATCCATCGATCATTGATTCTGGATATCTTAACTTCTGCCCGAACATTAGGTCATTTAAACACGAAGCTGACTTTCGGCAGTGGTCGAAGAAAAGTTTATTGGGGATAGTAAAGAAGCGCTGAGGCTAGGTTGCAGACGAGTAAAACCGAATTGTGGAAGATGTTCTCGTGGAAATATTCTCCTTTCAGCAAAGAACCTGTATATGACACTCATAAATTTGCTTTCTGTATTCGTACGAGTGCCGGCGCAAGGGACTGTCAAATTGCTTGTCTATGATAAGTCCAGAATACAAAGGCTTCCATTAATTCGCAGCAACGGCTTCTACCATTCTCCTTCTGTTTACCCCTCTCTTAACTCGGCGTCACTTTTACATTTTGTACGAGAGCAAGATTTTGAGCCTCAAGTCTATCTATGCATATAGCTATCGAGTCGTGCGCTGAACTAATTGTAAAACGCTATTGAAAGTGGACGACTGAACATTCGCAGTTAGTTTGCACGACTCGGGGGGTCGTTTGTGTCCACTTAGTAATATGCCCGTGCTACTATACGTGTCTGTGGATGTGTCACGGCCCCCTACACTCGGACTTTAAAGTCTTATTTGGCATAGACGCTAGTAATGTCCTTAGAGTTTGAGGAATTTAGCAGAAAAATGGGAGTGACTATGAGATAAGGCCAAGCAAGTCTTTTCTTTATCAGCATGAAAAAAAAACAATCAAGCTTTTCTGTTGTTGCCGCTGCTGTTGTCACCTCTTCCACCGTACGACAGGCAGTTCTCTCGAAAAACGCTTCTTGCTGAGCGATTAGCTTGTCAGAGCAAAAACAGTATTTTTCTAGAAAAAAATTGACGGCTGACTTGGCTCTTCATTATGCTACGTCCTAGTCGTGCGTCTACAAGCTCCTTCCCGTGGGACGACAAGCGACAGTCAAAAAAAAGGAGGTCCATGGAAAGAAGGCGTTATCCGGCAAAACGACTTGGATTTTTAAAAGCTACATAAAGAGTTGCGGGAAATGGGCATTTTCTTAAATTTTTTCATACCATGTATTATTAGAAGTAGCAGAATAGCAACAGACGGTAGAGGGTGAAGAATTGGCAAGGGATGCCTTAATAGGAAGCTAAAAATAGTGGGCCAAGTACACTGAGATGTGGGTGGAAAAATCCAAATACGATTAGTTAGCGAAGACAATTGAGAAGAAGAAAAAGTGGAACAATAGTGGGAAACGTGCGATCAGTGTGTCAGCTTAAGAAAGTGTCGCTAGTGCGCGACTGTTGCGGGTCCGACGGAACAACGAAAAGACGATTGGGAAAAGCTATCGAGTTTGCTGTTGCAGAAAGCGACCTCCCAGGAAAGCCGTGTTCGTTATCGCAGTTAGTGTCGACGTCGATTTTGTTGATACTATCGGTGCTTCTATGATGTCGTTATCAGCAAATAGAGTTATATCGATGGAAACGGAAACAATGGCAGATACACTTCTTATCTACAATCGATGTCTTACTCCTTTCTTTATTTCGTTGTATTAGAGGGGATTTGCATCCCTCCTTCTGGAAGTTCACGTTCAAATACACCGGTACGAACCTTAATCTCTCACTATTTAATAATACGTGATAATTATAGCTAATATAACGTGATGATTATAGCTTTGTAGTAGAATGTAACCGAATTCCTAAAAGCAGAACTGCAAGTCGCATTTTTTTCGTCGGAACGTTTAAGAAATCTTTTCCTGCTATAGGAAAATTTGAAGTAGAAACGTTTTTCCTATGATTTTCCTATGATGAAACAATTCCTATGATAAAGAAAAGTGGTGATTCAAGGAGACGTCTTCTGCGGTATACGATCCGTGTGGGTAATACTGAACGTTGAACTCTCTAATTATATCGTGCTATAACATTTCGTTCATGTCTCGAGTTGTGCATATTTCACAGAAGAAACACGCTAGTTAACTTCATGTAATGAGATCAGATTCAAAAGAATGTTGAATGAGCAAAGAGTGGTTTTAAAGTATATTTCTCAAAGCCTTCTATACTAGTGTACCTAGTTCGATAATACCTCACAGCGAACAAATGCTAACATAATTTACTTTAAATTCTGGGTTGACTAAAACAAAGTGGGATTCAGAAAGTGGCCGCATACAAAAATGGGTTCAGGATATTCTAGGTTTGTCGCAGTCTAATATGTCATTTCTTGGAAACTTCGATCATCGTTGCGTTTCCTGCGCCGTCCGAGATTTACGCGTATAAAATTGCTGAAATGAAGCCCGATCGGTTCCATTTTATTTCCTATAGAAATGCAAATTTATATTTCTGTATATACCGTGTATTCATAGGAAACCTACATTGTACCTATGTATCATACAAAATGTTCTTGCAAATCGTTGCCTATCGAACATAGCAGACCACGACGTATATGTAGAACTTGTGTGACGACACTTAGGAAAAAATTATTCCAATTGTATTTCAAAAGAATAGCGCTTCGAAAGTAGTTCAAGTAAGAAAAAAACACACAGAAATTTCCAGCATCTTTTCAATATTGTATTTTTCTCTCAACATATAACGAGATGGTCGGGAAGCTACATCAGCAAAAATTTAACTAAGAAATGCTTGATAAAGATCTACAACCGTAAAAAGTTGATAATGTTTACTGGGCATTTTTCTCAAATACAATGCACGGATGCAAATGGGCAAATTTACGATATCGCATGTCTTGTATATCACTGCGTGGCATTCGTGTTCAAGGTAGATATGATACTGAAAACCTTATTAGCGTAAATCTCGTTATATCAATGTTCTCGTAACGTTTTCATCCAAAAATAGGGGGGAAATCTACGATCGTTTGCCATGATCTTAAAATAGTTTATCCGTACGAGTGCGATGAATACCTTTTTTTGAAAAGATTACTTTTTGTCAGACTCTGATGTAAAAGTTCGTCAAACCCATTTTTCCTCTGACATACGCGAGCTGAATTAAAAGTACTGCTCAATTATGCCTAACATATTAATAACTTTAACTATTTTCGAAAAAAACATGTAGCCGTATTTGTTGTTCGTACGACTCAAGGCTGTCATCGTTGATGTTCTTCAACGAGGCGCTTAGCCGTCCAAGTTGCCTTATCGTATGTACGATTTGAAGAATCACACAATACTGATCCAAAACTGGTTTGTAATACTAACAATTCTGTAAGACATTATGGAATACTAACGCTTATCAGAAATGACCTTCCATTTAATAACTTCCGTTAAGCAGGACAACCGATTTACTGGCCCTAGTCTGTAAATATATGCATCTTTTCAAGTTGCGAGTAATCACATTGATGGCTCACTAATCAATATAACTGTGCAATTTGACATATTTCAGTGGGACCTTCATCGAGTTAACAAACACCTTCCATGAGACCGCACTTGTTACAAAGCGATAAGTGTACGGTGTTGGGAAGATATTTAAAAACATCAGATCCTCAGGCTACGCCGGCACAGTCACTCTCTGAATTCCGTTTTTGAGGAGCATTTCAAAATAACAGCAACGGCAAGTAATGAAATAATAAAATTAAAATGCTCTTTTCACAACTTGCGGGTAAGAATGTGTCGTTCTGTGATTCGCTGGCAGGCATGTGACAACGATTCGTTGATAGAAGCCACCTACAGTTTCCAATATTAAACAAAAATCAACCTTATTGAGTGATTGCTTCTGAAAGAAGTATTGGCTTATCTTACAAAGACTTTGTGCGCTGTATTCAAGTAGGGGTAAAATGATAAAAAGAAATGACAGGGCCCATTTTTGTGAGTGAAGGGGGTGGGATGTCTAAAGGAAGACCTATTTGGATGACAACGTCCGTCATATATCTTATGTTTTACCAGTAGGTACTGATGGATACATATGACCTATTGCACTGAGTTTATCACAAAATGAATAGAATTTCACTTTGTCTCGGTGTCATTAAGAATCGCTTAGGACGCGAAAGTACACAGTACTAACGGGTGCCACAAAGACTGTTTAGCTGTTAACGTTACGATGATCAAACCGTTTGAATAGAGGGCGGAGATAACGTATGTGGTCGGACCTTGGCGCCCCACATTCTCTCTCTCTATCTCTTTTTTTCTTTCTATCAATATCTCTCTTTCTATCGCATCCAGCCTGAAGTCACACATTAGGCCATGGGCATGGAGGGACGAAGGTGTGATATTTCAAGATGGACCCGATGCAGGTAGAGATTATTAGTTGAGCAGGACATCATGCGCTTCGATATTGGGAGTAGTCGTGGGTATTCGAGATTGAGCGATAGATTACGCATACATACACAGACATGCTTAGCAGGGATCAGCTTTCGTATAATTCACTCATCTATCACTATATCAGTCGCATGACCCGCATTGAGGAATGGCTTTTTCAAATAAATTATGCAAGGAAGGGAGCCTCTATGATCAATAAAAACGGTGCTCGATGATTGTAATTCCCTTCTTTTCAGATTTATCAATGTCCAATTTTTAAAGCCCCGTGGCTTCCCATCCTTCCGCTCTACCCGCATTGTGGTCCTTGCGCCCTACCCGCATCGTGGTGCTTGTGTTCTACCCGCATCTATGTTGAGGAGCAATATAAGTGCCTAAGGCTACATATACTGAGCGATATTCTTGTAGCTCGGCTCGTCGCGGATCTCAACCGTGCCGTTAAAATAACGATTTGCGTAAAGGTTGGTATGTACGGTGTAGAAACTTCAAGGGTAATGGAAACGAAGCGGAGATAATCTTTAGGGAACAACGGTCGTACTGTGTTTCTAATCAGTCCCAATCAACGCCCGGGTTGTGACAGCCTAAATACACAACGAACAATCACGCGCATTTTGTTGAGAGCGACAGGCTAAATCTATACATAGTAAAGAAATGACAAACATTAAGATAAGCCTTGGCTTGCCCTAGTTTCTGTACCTCGTACCTCTTTTGCATCAAATAGCTGATAACAGACAGAATTTACATGTTACACAATTAGCCGTACGCTAACGCAATGGTAAACTCGATTAGACATTTGCTAGAAATGAACATAACTTGCACCTAATAGTTAGTGATACCGGTTAGCCGCAAGAATGATCGTAATCTTTTGAACGCTTAGAGATTATTAAAATTCTTTGCATTGTCAAATATCGTCGATGAGAAAACTACATTATGAACGTTACCACTTCTGTAGGTTTTATATACTGGTAATACATAACACAGTACACGTATTGTCTATTGAAAATAGGACATTTACAGGGGAAATCGGGTCGTTTACATTAGGGCCGAAATCCCGCATACTTTGCATTTGTTCGATGCGCAGGTCCTTTTGAGTAGCGTAAACTGAACTTTTCCTTATAACACTGTAAATCTTTGCCGGCTATTCACACATAAAATTTCAGCCCTAGCGCTATCAAAGTACGATATTGATTCTATGTTTTATGAATTCTGAGAATTGAGCTAACAAAAGTCTAGTGTCAACGTTTCAACAAGAACCAACACTTGTATTATTTACGGGCCTTCCTCACAAGATGTTTTCTTCTATGACTATTAGCCGCACTTTCGAAATTGCCAAGCGAAAACTGGTAAGACGTATTGCAGAGTTACTCTCCATTCATACTTGCCATTTCTCTGTAAAAGGAAGGGGGCTATCCTTTGTTTCCAAGGTGACAGCGTGAAGTGACCGTTCTCCTGTGGTAATAGAAGCAGCGGCAGAGTGAGAATAATTTATGGACAGTACCGGTGGCTCAGCCATGGAAACTCACCACGCGGCAAGTCTTGGAAATGGTACCAAAAGTCAGGCTTCTTATGGTCGGTAGTTTTGTTGCTTGCCGATAGCGAATTGCTCCGTTTGGACCGGCCTGCTCACGTTTGCCTGACAATCATCGAATGCGGCTAGCTTCACCATAAGCTCCTTTTGTGGCCTTGTAGCTATCTGAGCTGCAGAGAGTCCGAAGATAGAAAAAGGCACCTTTTAGAGTCCTGGCTATGTCCAAAGCGAGAGCTGTGCTGGGAGTTGTCCCGAAGTATATGCAATTCTTAAGCCGCGCAAGCTACCTGCAGTAGCGTAGCAACAGAACCAACCTGCTGGCGAATTTGTGCCGTGCTAGGTTGCGATTTTCAGAAAAAGACGAAGGCGGTATTTGTTATCCTGCCATTCTTCCTGCGCTGCCTTAACGGCTTATGTTGCTGCTTGTGCTAGCTCATAAACAAACAGCCACAAACTGCCCATTGTATAAGTGTAACTTCCGCACTGAGGAGTCAAGATGTGATCACCAACTGTTTTTCTTCGTCCATTTCTCCGCTTTCTTTATGTTTTTTTTCTGTTGTCGTCGCCGTTTTTTTTTGCAGTTTCAAGCACCTACCGATCTTCTAAACGATCCTTTCGCCATCTAACTAGGCGACTGTTTCATTCCGTCCTCCGGTCTCATTCAGTACCCAGTGCTGTGTATTTACTCAGTTACGGTAGTGGAAGAGATCTATATGAATGTGAATACTGTTCTAGCGGGCATTTTTCTTCGCGTCCTTATAAAACAGACGGCTTAATGCCAATACGGGTGTGCACATGACACGATTCATATGAGTATTACCTTACGTTCTAATTTAAATATAAGTCGACCGTTTTGGTACGGAAAGGTTTGTCATTGTCAGAAAAACAAACAATCCATTAGCTTTATCAAACAAGCCATTGTTAGTAAACTAGCATATATATATATATATATATATATATATATATATATATATATATACATGTCTTCTATCCTTTTGTCGTGAAAACAGTCCATAGTTTAGAACGAAGGTCAACGTCGTGAGCCTATAGGCGGTTACGTCCTGTCAGTTTTAGCCCGGGCAATCTATTGACATTACGAAGTCCCCTTTCTCTCATTTAGTTGCTTCTAATTTCTCCATGTTCGTAGAGATCTGAGATAAAGAAAATCTGACCGATATACATCCTGATTACCCAGTAATAAAGTAAAAGTGATATTATTTTATATTTATCTCAGTATCTACCTTAAAGATGATAAGCGACCACCGATAACCTTGTGATCATAGTGACATGTTCTTAACGCTCTCAGTTTACAAATGTGTCCTCTGGGCAAATTCTATTCAGCGATAAAATCGTTATTACAAACATGGAGTAGTTAATAACTGCGTCCTTAAGGTGATAAAACTTCATGCTAGGTGCGCAAAAGATGCCTGATGGAATGCCTAACGGCGATACCGGATTCCAAACGATATATGCGATCGATTTCTTATAAATTTGCATATAAGGCAGTTGTTTTATCTATATAAAAATATTCTTATAATTGCTCTATATTCAAGCTGCCTCCATTTACTTCTGTCAAAACTTGCCAACCGAGCAGGTCGCTTTATTTTTTCCTATACTTGCTTGAAGAAACAAATTCTTCATCGTCGTGGTTGAAATTGTTCGTTCTTCAGAAGCCTACATGGATGTACTAGAGCAGCAGCGTTATGGTGAAGCTCTTCGTTCCCTCTGGCTTCGGGGGTTGCTGAATCTTAGTAAAACTATTGGAAGAATCGATGAAGCGTGAAGTATCCTCGCAAAGTATTTCGAATCATCTACTGTCCCTACCGTTAGCTGCCATTTCCTGAATAGCAAGCGACCGCCTAGATGCCGACGCTAATGACTCAGAAGGAAACCTCACCGGCTGTTGAAAGGATCGGTGGTCAAGGTAGGTCGAGGCCGAGATCGGCAGCCGGAATGTTGGATTCGATAAAAAAAGTTGAACGAGGCAGAGAGTGACTCCACGATAGCGAGTAGAGAAAAAGTACCAACGAATAGGTAGAGGATAAATAAGCGGTATTGAAAAACTGGGACAAAGTCGGAGAAAGAGGAGATACTAGAACAGACCCGATGGGAGCAGCAGACGCCTTACTGAAGGCGGCATCAACGAAGAAGACAGCCTGTGTGAGAATTTATGCGTGTGCTCGCCCGTGCGTCTGTCGGTGTGTTTGTGAGTATGGTTGTTAGAGCAGAATTTGATAAGCGGAAAGCAAAGACAACGGAAAAGAATGCCTGACCGCTCCGCAGGACGGGAGAAATTCTTTGACATAGTCCCGAACGTCTCCATCTGTTAAACGAACGGCACCAATGATGGCAGGACGTTGGTAGCATCAGCAAGTGCAGTAAAAGCAGCAACGATAACGATGCAACTACAACAAGTACTCCTAATATTGCTACCGGTGTGATGGAATACCGAACGTCCAGAGAACGGCCTGGTAAACCTGGCATCATCTGGCTAGAAATGTTTCTGCGCCAGATGTTACATAGATAATATGGCGAAGGCAGGACGCTTCACAGAGTAAAAAAAAACGGTATACAAAGAAGACATGAAGCACGAGCGACTCCTACTATAGCATAAGCCACATTTTGTTCTGTCATGCAAATACTTACTGGCACAGCAGCGGTATTCTCAAAAAGTATCTACACATTTGATATAATATAACATTCTACCTATAGATTCAGATACCGTGCATTGCATAAGATCTGATGTAAATTTCTTTACTGAAGTAAACGCACGAATCAGCATGTTAGAATCAGCTACAAACACATGACGACCGACAGGCGAAAGCATTTTGATTATTACTAGATTCATTCGTAGCGACGAAGGGTATTGTAAAGGTCGTGAGTCGGTCAGAACGGCTGATAAAGGTGCCAAGTAAAAGGAAATTTCCGGCGCGATCTTTCTTTCAGAGACCTTAAAAGTGAGTAGAGCAACCTGCATTTTATATCTCTTGTTCGTTCCAAGTTTTGTAAGCAGAGCATTGTTCTTAATGATCTGAGCAAGATATCCACTAGTTATTATGTATTTTCCCGCTAACTAATGGTCATACATACTGTTTTTATGATGGTACAGTACTACACTCAACACGGTTCGAAACTAAGCGTAGACACGCTTCGTTTAACGTCAAGAGCAAGCCGTCTTAGCTAAATCAGCTGGTTAAGCGAGGCTTAACTAGAATAGTATAGGAATTGAAACTCAAACAAATTGGAGCTATATATACTGGGAAGAGACCTTCAGTAGACAGATCAGCAGTCAAATATTTTCAACACTGCAATAATTTCGTATCATTTAAACATTTGAGTTACCGAGTAAGTTTGCCTGAAGTATGACTGGCTTCTAAAGGTTTAGGCCCGAGCCTTTAATTATCCGAGACAACAAAATGTGAGTTTGACCAGATGTAGCTTGTGGCACATCGGTGGCACTCGGCACGGAACGGTATCAGATTAGTTTGGCTGATATTTACAATAACATCAAATGATTCTGAAAATCTCTATAGCTTCTTTGGCATATAAGGTGAAGCAATTTGAGTCTTATCGATAAGCTTACAGGACTCTAGACGGGAGAGTATTGATACGCACTCCTTATACACGATCGTTATAGAAGCGTTATCCGTCGTGACTTTCAACCAAATTGGATTTATGTAAACGATGAACATGTGCAATCCAAGTAAGGATCCTTACACTCGCTTTTGTTCTATCAACATGAACAGCTCGTCCTATTTGGGAAAAGCGTGACTTGTCTGTCGACTGTGACTGGCCCGCAACATTTTTAAAAAAGACCAAAATTTCAGTTGGGCTGGTAGCTGCTGCGATATTCAGAAACAGCCAATTAAGCAACTAAAACGATAGGTAAGGTGTTTAACGATCACAATCAGATGATCCCTTGATCGTCGAGTCCGCATCCGCTTTTCATAACTACTCATATATTCTAGGGTGATCGAAAAGTAATCTATTTCGTTAACTAACCAAAAACAAAGTCTCTTAGTTCCAACAGCAAATAAATGTATTACTTTATATGCCCTATCTCTTAGCGAGATATTTGTTTCCTCTCGCCAAATACTTTCAGACATTGTACTTCTCACCTAGCGAGCTTTTGATAATCCACTCTATTGTCAAATGTGCTGCAGTTATCGGAGAAGATGGTAATATGTCGGCACTAAGTCTTAAAACTTAAAAAAAAAAATCTCCTTTTTAAGCTCTCGCTTGGACAGTTTCGACGACCCTTGATATGAGTGGTCTGTATTACCGTGGATGTCTTTTCCATTAGATAGTGTCATTTACTCGATGAAACTGAGCCACATTAGACCTTTCAAATCCCACCAAACGCGCATCATTCCTTCTTAGGAGAGAGATCTGACTTAACCCCGGATTTAAGCGTTTATCCCAGAGCACCCATTCCTTTTCAGTATCATGTTTACGAAAATATACCGCTTCTTCTCACTTATTGCAATTCCTTGAAAAATCGGTCATCGCAGTTCACTACTGCTCGCCGCCAAGCAGACAATGAAAGGCTCGTGCTGTTCACTCAGGTATTTTTTAAAGGACATCTCATCGAGAGGAGGCAGTTCCTAATAGTCGGACGTTTATTTTGTCGATTAATTCACTGGTTATGTGTAAGTACCTCTGGTAGCTGATTGGGCTAAGAAGCGTCCTTCTGGTTTAGGATAACATCTTTCAACTTAGCAAACCACCCTGGAGTCCTCCTAAGGGACTACTCTGACCTATATGGTCTGCCTCATACAGGGTACACATTCGAGAACTGGAGAAAAGGTATATTTGAAAAAAGGCGTACGTTACTTTTTGACTAACCTGGTTGCAGATTATCAAATCAGCATGCACAGGGTCTACCTGGAGCGATTCTCTCTGCAATACTTCGACATCGTCGACAATGGTACAGGATAAACGGAAATCACGCCGAGCTTTTTTCGCAAACAAGTTGCCCACACTAAACGTTTTTTTCGGCGTATGAAAGCAAAAGTACGTCACCGTTTACTTATATGAGGGTCATCAGAAACTAAAAAAAAAAGAAACACTAAACAGAAAGAGAAACTAGAGCTACCGGAATCGTTATTGTGCAAACACAAAGCTTATTATTCTGCAAAACCAATCTAATATGTTGAGAGAAATAGTACTTACCTCCAAATAACTCTAAAAACATTTAGATCAATGTGGCCCACAAATACTCACAATGAAAATTCGCTGATGAAACGAGTGGCCTATGACGAATGATGACGAACACTATAGAAAACAAAGTACGACTTGAAGCGGTATCCATGGTAGCCTGCAACAAACACCTTTTTGTAAAATAAACTTTATAAGGAATGAGCATTACTTTTTTGTTATTATTGTTGTTATTACAAAACAGTATAGATTTCCCGCCTCCCGAAAAGGTGCCGAAAATATTAGCGGCATTTCGGTTATGGAATCGAAATACGCTGCAAAGCGGATGAGGTATGGGTTTTACCATGATGCATGGCTGCAAAGATCAGGTCGACCGTGAGTTAATAATTGATTTGGTATAAAAACCTGCGACCAAAAACATAGTAGCTAGTATAATAGATATTAATGCCTGTGAATAATTGATATATCGAGACCCTAGTTAGAAAAGCTCCTACGAACTTGAGGCATTTCCTTCTTCCAAGTTAATACGCGCTATGAACTCTAATGGGCTGATAGATAGAAAATCATCTTAGCCAACGTTTCCAGGTAGAACTGAATTAATTACTGGATTGAGGAACTACTATTCAGTACACAGTAACTTGCTGCTCTGGATAGAAAAATCAGGACGATGCATGAGCGTGCATTCAGACATCAGAAGTTACTGCAATGTATAAGCGCAACCCCTGCTATTTATATATTAGCACACCCCCTGAGCAGTGCTCACCGATGGACACAGCGCCCATTACGTATGAAAAAAAATAAAGGAGTAATTATTCTATAAACATTGATTTTTTGCACCACAGTATCGGTGATAAAACATGCTTGTTTTAGAGTCGTCTCCTGTTTACGTATATCGCTTTTATATGCGGATAAGGGACCGGCTTATCCATTTATTTAATAGCAACTCGATCGATAAAATGGAAAACGTTTTACAACAGAATAAAATAAGGCAAGAAAGCTAAACGTTCTTCACAGAAAATTCTAATCTCACTTCTTCCATTTTACTAAGAGGGGTCAACTTTTTTTCATCAATTTGTCACTTTAAGGAGATTTTTTTAATATCGTCTTAAGGGAAGCAACCGATGCTGCTTAAAATAGCTTGAGCGTTCAATTAAGTTCTGACGTTTCCGATATATGGTTTAAATATGTTCAATAGCGCGTTTGTAATACAAGAAATACTGAAAAGAAATGGCATGTAACTATTCAGTCGGAAAGGTATTTGGGACCACATTTATATATCTATCTCCTTCCGATCTTCATTTGCTGGCCTTTGGCTCTAACTGATTTTTGCCGAGCTGTTGGCCCATTCATCTTTACGTATAGGCTTTCTGTGGTTTCGAATAGAGCATGCTTTTTACCTTCGCTCTTTCGAGTTGATTACGCCGAAAGTTTTGACACACGAATCACTGCAGCCTTCCGTAATTCACCTTCTGCCAGCTCTGCCCAGTGGGCCGGTATTCTTCTTCGGGTGCTGCTCATGAGCAGTAGCATACGTCAGAAACAAATGGCATCCCGGTACCAAACGTTTTTTTATCTTCCAGTACCATCATCACCTTCAGCACGAGCAAAAGCAGCGGTAGTAGCATCGCCGTCATTATAGCAACCTCTGTTTGTTTGTCCTTTTGACCAGTTTTCTACTCCTCTGTCGGGTAGTGTGCTGTTCTTCTTCCCTCTGTTCAGATAAATGTTCGGTAGAATCCAAGAAGAGGCAATATTCTAACAGGACCTGACTTTTTTCGTTGCTGAGCACCGTGGGCAGCTTCTACCGGACATGCGTACACGATGCAGATATCTGTTGGTGTTTTCTCTTGTGCCAAAGGATAGCCACATCCCTTTATCCCTTCGGATACCTAAAAACGCATTCGAAATGGCATAGTAATCATACGAGTAGCTATTAATCTTAATAATCTTGGTATCCTATTTTCCTCTGATTCGATATATTTTTTTCAAATAATCGGTATTTTTTGCTGAGGCTGAGATTTGAACTGCAACATGCCCATTATTTATAGTTACTACGGTAACGTACCCGAAGAGACCCGCCCCCTCAAAAAACATCTTACATCTTACCAGTTAAAACTGAAAGAACTTGGATGGTAAATTTTAATGCATACGCCGTACGGCCGCGCTGGTGTACACAATACTCTCTAGGTCTCTGCAGGACTGCCCTAACGGTGTTAATCTAGTTTGAGTAGAGGAATATGAAAGTCGCTTATCACCATTTTTCGCTCAGAGATCACAAAACTTCCAGAGTGGTAGTATCACCGTGTTGTATAATAAAGTAATAGAAAAATCATCACACATTAAGTAATATTATTGTGAAATGAGAAAATATTTGTTTTAATTTTGGCTCGAAAACGGTTAAGACTTTTCAACAACTCAATAAGAAAAATGTGATGGCTCTTTTTTAATTTTGTGTTTCATCAAAAATCGACAGAAAGAATAAATGTTGCGTACATTATTCGCAACCATAAGTCGCAAACTTTCCATGTGATTATTATACTAAGTTAAATTTAGTCTAATCTAAATATTCTTTTATCACATATATTTATATAGTTATGAGCATAACTACGCTGTTTGAATGTGACACACAAGTTCACTCAGCGGTAATTCGTTTTTGTTTCTGTTGTTTCACCTCTGTAAGTTTCACAACTGCCTTCTCTGGTCTTTTGTAGTGCCTGATTGGGATTCCTTATCAAAGTCTCCGGCGAACAAAAGCAGAGGCTACTTAGGCTATTCAAGCATTTGCCATGCAATATGCATTCGAAACGAGAACCTCTCGACTAGACCGCACCATAAAGAGATCTCTCTATCGGCTCTCGTATCATGGATGTAAATATCCCGAGTGCTTTAGCATCAAAAGAAACGCTGTTGTTCCTAAAAGGGCTTCTTTCATTGTCGAATATTCAGAGGCTCTATCAGCCTGCCACCTCCACATGTTGAGATCATTTCAAATAAACCAGCTTCATTTCTACGTTCCCCCCAAGATCTTTTCAGAGCCGTCCAGAACGATCCAAAGCCACCTTTCTTTCTCGCGCTCTATCTTTCTCTATTATACTATTTGTGCTTACGTTTTCCTCATTGGGAAGCTTTCCCTCACCGCGCTGCCCGCTGCACTTTCACTCTCCATCTTCTATTTTCCTAAGTTAGTATAGCGCTCTTACAGTTCCTATCAAACGGTTACTAGCGGTGTCGTAATGTGGCTGCTGTCGCTGCCGCCGTCACCGAAACTGCCTTCGTCCTTAGAGTAAAACGCATGAGATAAGATCGTTTACAATGGAACCGCGCCGTCTTTCCCGGGCTTCTTTCGAATACGTTTCTTTGCATCGTTTCCACTTACCTCCCTTATTTGGATGCCGTGGCTTCCTATATCACAAGTGATACATCATCTTGTCCTCCTTCTTCCTCTTTTACACAGTTCGTCGCGTATGCTTTCCTTGACGGCTGCATTTGGTTCGTCATGGCAGCTGCCGGTCGTTCGGCCTACCTTCGTTTGCTTCATTCTTATGTTGTTCTTCAGATAATGTATTTTATCGACCTTCGTGGCTGTTACAGATGCACCGATTTATCCTCATTAAATCGCATGTTACGTGAACCTGACACGTAAATCAGTTAATAAATGCGGTATATAAATGTAGCAAGGATTGTTATGATTACAGCCTTTACAGAGTACGGTACGTATGTTGGACCTTTTTCTATTGCCTATATTTCTAAAACTGTGTCTAAATAAAATAGGTATTTTAACGAAAAGTTGCACATGTGTGATTCATGATGATCGTATGTCGAGCGCCATTGGTGGGCGTAAAAGGGATTGTATAAATATACTGCATTCAAAGGATTCCAGTAGAATGAGATCCTCAGTCGGATCCAAAATTTTCAAAAATATAAAATGTTAAAAAGCCGGAGTTTATCTGGACGATTAAATTGGAAATCGATATGCTCTTTATCAAAACGGGTGCTATTTCTGTATGAAAAATCCGAGTGTGACAAAAATGACTTTTTGAGCCCGGCCTAAATTATAACTTTAATAAAGACCTTCTGCTTTATACCCCAAAATTATTGTACGGATTTTTCAAATGCCTCGTGAAAACTGCCCATAACCTAACCCGCTCACTTTGGGCAGGAAAAGATTCGGCTAATGTATAATAGCTATTTAAGAACACAGAAATTGTAAGCTAAATTTGTTTTTTGCATATTATTGAATTTCACTTGCTTTGTTTTATAAAATCTAAAGAAACGTTGTTAACTCAAGGAAGTATAGCGTCGCCTGAAGCCCAACAATCAGCCTATACAGAAACGGTAATATTTAAACTACTATCAGGTCTAAGAACTTAAAATGACGCCTTTTTTATTTTATAATGCTGTGAACTTACTCGTTTTTAATTAGTTGTTATAATTCAGGTTTTTATATTCGAGGGAACAGAAAAACCTGAATGAGTGAAATCTGAATAAATTTTATTTTGGTTTAGTTTGGCTAAATACGTGTGTCAGAACGGCAAATTTGCTCTCTCCATATAATTTATATTTTCTGAGAAGTTAGTTTTGTGATGGATGGGGTCAAAAAGGAAAAAACCGAAAGGCCATCTGTAAAATGGGGTTCCGAGTGGGACAAGCTGCTGGAACGAAGCTTTTGTCCTGGCCGCAATGCAACAAATATTTGTCGTTAGTACATAAACAGGGAGAATCGTTTTGTGATCTATGTATAGAATGGACTAGAAGAACAGCCTGGGCGGAACCAGAGGAAAAACCAGAAGGGCGGGAAAACAGTAGTGAACAGGAGATTCGGCTTCCATAATAGGTTTACCGGAAAAAGCGAACAAAGTGTTACGCGGTGGAAAGATATCATGGCTTGAGCTTCAAAATGGCAAGAAGATGTTTGCAGGTTGATGGAAATCTACTGCAAGTGTAAAAAGTTTAATAAGAAAATAGAATGCTTTGTGAAGTATAATAAAACGCTATCATAGAGTTGTATAATATTGACAAGGAAGAAGGCTGCGTAGCCTTTGAAGAACTGACATAGATTGGGTCGTTGCCAGGGAAACGAAACGGCTGGTACAAAGGAAATTTTTTCGCTAATTTTCAAAAAATAGAAAGTAGTACCCCATTGCTAATTACAAGTGCTCCTTAGAAACACGAATGTTCCCTTTACGCACAGCATTCAACACGAACTCTCAGGTTATGCAAATAGCAGATGCGAAATAGGCATGTAGAAGTAACTCTGGGGGGGTTCCCTTAGGGGATACATAATGTGCTAATCGCTGGTGCACTTCTAATAAAACAACAGCAACTTACGTAGGACTAGTTTCGGTTAATTGCTACGAATTTCTCCAAGAGCAAAAGTACGTGACCGTGCACAAAATTGTTAATTATTTTATAAGTAGTGCGCACTATGCTATGCACTGGGATATAATGAGTTATACCTTATCTATTTCCTCTCGTTTATATATTACACATGAAATATGTACGTTTGTTTATACTTGTGTGTGAATACAAGAAGCAGCACGTTTTTTCTAAACACCCACCTCGCATTGCTACCACAAAAAGGCAGATCGTAGTTCCAAAAGCAGTTAAAGTGGCCTCAATTGTTTTCCGTAGCTATCGCTAGCAGGGTGCGGGAAAGGAAGGGTTCGCTTATATTCCATTACTAAACCGAAGCGGAGGAAGATATATGGCGAGACCAAACGATTTATCCAGCACATTTTACAATATTAGGCAGCAGTAACTGAAAAAAAACTTCACCTTACAAGTACCTTGATTGTAAGGCGAAGTTTTTTTTTATGTGTAGAGCGCCGCCTAATTTTAACTTGGCGCTCTTATAACCAGCTTCTAAGTGCCCCCCATGCAAAGAGCGATCTATTTCAACATTTGTTTACAGCCGCTATTGCAAGCTGACCGATGGCTGAATATATTGTAAACACAGCTGATTAGGGTAGTGTGCTGCTGCTGCTCGAGAAAGTCTTGATTTTACGTACGTAGCTTTTTGATGAGATTCATCCATCTATTGCTGTGAAAAAGATGAACTTCAAATGCGGCTCTTTATACCGGTTAAACTGAAAAGTGTTGACAGGCCCATGGCAACTTATCTCAATGGCCCGCCAGTCACTATTCATCGTCCATCCGTTCGTTGTAGCTGTTGATTGCCGAGAATGAAGATTGAGGAGTTCTTAATGCACCTTGTTATATATATCTAGCGAATCGCTACTAAGGAAAGTTTCCGTGGCGATGCAATCCCTTTAGGGGCACTAGCCCCGAACTTCAGTCCTCATCGAATAAAAACGCACTTGCCGTTCGTTTGTCTTACGTGCATTAAATTATAGGCGTAAGCAAACAGGACAATACACCTGTGAACATTTAAGTCTACACACATGACATAGTCTAATACCAACTAAAGACTGCTGCATGACCAAGTGATTGCATGGTAGTGTTAATTTAAAACATATTG
Source organism: Varroa jacobsoni (assembly GCF_002532875.2). Classification (NCBI taxonomy): domain Eukaryota; kingdom Metazoa; phylum Arthropoda; class Arachnida; order Mesostigmata; family Varroidae; genus Varroa; species Varroa jacobsoni. Next base: position 214,697 of record NW_019213514.1, read on the forward strand.
GTGCGCAGAAATCATGAACACTCCATTTTGCAAGAGATTACCATGATTTTTAAACCATTAGCCGCATGACGTACAACCCAGCGTAGACAGCTTGGCCTATTCACGAACGGCCATTAGGGAGTACAAAGGTGGAAACGAATACATACAACTAATAGATAAAAGCTAACATTACTCAGTATATGGGTAGACATACGAGTAATGTTATTAATATCAATACATTCAACGTTATTGCCCGAGTTACCTAAACATGTTTTGTGTACTATCGTTGATAGACTTTTTCTAAAAGCACCCATATTGCGAAAAGTGTACAGCTTATATACATACATGCTTTACTAACAATTGGTAATTGGCAAGCCACAAAGCAAACGCGCTCTGTATATTGCGTACTTCTGCTACAGAGGGTACAAGGTAATACGTGATGTAGCTCATACATAGCTTCAACACATTCATTACCGGCAGCAGGTTCCAAATTTTTCGCTATAACGTGCCGATCCTAGATATCACAATAAGTTACGGAAGCAGAAGTTGTGGCTTGGGCAAAATCTCTCCGAAACAATGCACGCTGAATGGGCCCATCGTTTTTGAGGTGCTAAAGGTCTAGCTTGAATCATTTACGGGCAGCCATAAAGATTACACATCCAGCGCGCCTTAATTGCGTTCCAAAGGCTATCGATTATGTATGTTGGCACTTTATTGAAAAGGGGCTGGTACAATTTTACAAAGTTAGACCCATACGTGACATTCATTTTCTGAGTAAATACGATAGCTTCTATAGCAAAAAGGAATGGTTTATTCAATTGATTTTTTTACAATCTTGCTAGAACGTTTTCTTTAGCTTCGGTCCTAGTCTAGTTCTATAGCAAGTTTTCGACTATATGCGATAATGTTTTCATCATCCTTACAAACATCATTTTATTAACAATCTTAAAAAATATGCAATCCCAAACAGACTTTTATTACAATGACACTTATATGCTACTATTTCTATAAGCTTCTTATCTTGCATAGGGCTTGATATACACAATTATGCTGCGTAAATCATAGTTACTACAACACATGCACGAAATAGTTTGACATAAGAGTACAAAAATACTAGAATACAGTTGGAACGTTGTGTCGTGCGAAGCAAAACGTCCGCTCTATGCTTTGTATATTTTATAAAGGTAGACATTATGACACCGATGTTTTTAACTGCATTCTGCAATACGAGTTACGCCATCTGTCCTTCGTGCTCGTTTTGTAATTACAGAAAAATAAGAAAATACAAACAACTAATAAAGAACATGAGACAATTGTTGTCCCTTACTTGGGCTTCGGTCTTGTAGGACTGCCTGCCTCCCGGTCTACCTACCTCCCTGCCCTCCCTACTCTATAGGACCTCAACTGGAGTTGAAAAAATGTAAACTTCTATAGAATTACTAAGTACTGTTAGCTTGTCAGTCTATTGTTGAATAAGCTGGGTCAATCAAGTGACATGTTAGTACCTCAAGTCATATTTGATCATGAAATCTACCGCCTATGCATATAAGCGCCACGCCAAGGATGAATAAATCCTCATGAAAGCCTTGCTCTATTCAGGTACTTGGAACTAGTGTAATTAGTTACCAATATCTAATTACTAGATGATTTTGAAAAAAAAAAAAAGTACATCACCTCTTAGACTTTATGCTACGAAACTCTTCTATGGCTTCGAGTGAGGCCGATCGTTTCAAGGCGTTTGCGAGTTCTCTTTAGTGAAGGATGACCTCAGGCAACTCAACAGTCTCCTCTCGGTAGCTTAAGCAAGATAAGCTACCGAGAGGAGACTGTTTCTTGATTCAAACATAGTTTTAAGTAACATTTTAAGTACTGCCAGGTGAAATATTCTTGGAATACAGGGAGCATATACGATACGCACACTAGATTCTTCTTTCATTCTGCCAGGGTATGCAGAAAGGGAGTCAGTTATAGGTTCGATTTTAATAAAAAGCGATTTTTTGTTAACTGCATTGCCAGAATACAGGTCTCTAAAGCAGAGTTATTTGCGCTTCTATCATTCCATAGCGGGTATATGTAGCAATTCGCTCCTGCCTCTATCAGTTTTTTTAATACGCCAACACTTGATAAGAAACAGGAGTTTCTTATTAAGTGCTGGCGTATTGCGCTGCATCGAGGTGTTGCTGTCAAGTACATGCTTATTTTGTCTGAATTCTGTTATGTAAGTACGTTTCATACTTTTACAACGAATAAGTGTTTAGTTTTTTTGTACATCTCCGTTTATATATTGTAACTGCCGGTTGCCTTTGTTCTTAGAAGCCTCTGGATATACCCTATCAGACGCGATAATAGTACGCGCACCCGATTGAACTATAGTAATATCTGAGTAAACCTTATTGCTATGGATGCTTTCTTAATAGAAACTACCAAGCAGATCTGAACGCTTTTTGCTAGAGTACATTGTGAGGCGAATTCAACCGTAGCGACGTGTGTAAACTATCACGAGTTTCTGAACTTAGCTTCGCACCTAATGGAGAGTGTTATTTTGAAATGTTCTCTTAGTGCCCCATTTACTGTAAAGTTCATTATAGCAGAATGGATATCATCACGTTATCCGCTTTTAACATACTGGAACAGATCTCACTGGGTACAAAAATATGGAGTATGAAATGATTCGACTAGCAATATGGTTTAATCTAAAAAAGCTTGTGTTGACACAATTGACTAACTTGAGTAATAAAATTGGCTGCTTTAGAGGGGCACAGGTGTTCATCGCACAGCTTGGGTCGAGGGGAATCCTAGTTACGGTCTCGACAAGTCTCGGTTCTTCTGCCCAAGCTACAAGGAAATTATCTCATCCCGATACAGATAATCGGCATTTTACTAGAACTTAGAACAAGACATTTTAAACAGTGACGAATACATATTTTACTTTACATAAAAATAATACACTTAGCTAAGAAATATACAAATACATATGCAGCGGTCATTTATTGTTCATCGATCCAACTTAAATTACTCTAGGTCCACAAACATGGGCTCGTTATACTCGTTATATAAAGCAGTAAAATACGTGTCTTTCGACAACGTAAAATTTAATTAAAACAATCTTTTACGTGTACGGCATAATACTACAAAGCGCTTATAACTGCAAGTAACCTCGCAGATGATAATAACATAGAGAGCAAAGAGAGTGGGTTTTTTTAAGTGCAATATATTAACGATCGAAAGGCATTTTATTTTTAATATGAAATCGAACCCAGGAAGCTGGGAAGGGCTTGTATATATACAATATACATACATATATATATATATAGAGTATAAAACTAAATTATAAATTTTTATGTTAACCAAAGCACCGTCGCAACGTGTATTATAGGCCAGTCACCTTCGTCCTAGGATACATACATTATCATTTTTAACTACCCAAAATGTTGACGTAAACTTTAGTACCAAAATAACGCTGGAGATTAATGATAATAATGTTTTTGATAAAAAAAAAAAAAGATAGCAATCCAAATCCAGCAGTTTTCGCATACTTATAAAGCTAGAATA
>NW_019213514.1:218327-284120 GCF_002532875.2 Varroa jacobsoni
TATAACTTCAAGTGTCTTACGGAAGGTGACAGTTTTGAAAGAAATCAATTTGCTAATTTCTGTTATTTTTAAGAAACTGTACTAATAATTTAGACTTTAGATAGAAATTACTCACGCATAACGGAGGTTCAAGAGTCAATGGGCACCAGTGCCTTGTATGACTGGATAAGGCTGAACGGACTAAAGCTTTGTTCTCTTTATAAAAATAACAGACGCGCAGGTATATTACGTGCCGGCGATAAAGACGAAGCAGTAAAAAAAGACCAATGATTACGTTAGTCACGGATGGCATGATGTTAAAATCGAACAAGATAACTATAGTTGTTCAGACAAAAAAATATTAAAAGAGAAGAACAAAAATTAATTACAAAAAACAAATATTGCAGAATCATTACTGAGATAAGTTAGTAGTATTCGCGTGTAAGTACAACTTTTGACACACAACTATTTTAAGGCATTGTTGCGTTTATACTATCACTCTGGACTACGTCATAATGACGTTAGCACGTCACATAAATCCTTAAAACGTCTAGGAGAACCAAATAATACCTGCATTGTACTAGAGGGCTAAAGCATACTTTGCTTATTAAAAATGAATGATTTTCAGTTGAAACATGTTTACTCCTTTCTAATATCGTTTCGAAAAAGCGTAGGTACCACTGAGCGTGTGTAGTCGTGAAGGTTTAAAAAGGACATATGTTATTTAGACGCGGGCTTGACGCGTGTGGGTTTACTGATTCGCTTTTATTTTTAAATATAAATAAATAAAATAAATACAGATAATATATATTTAACTTTTTATTGCCGACTTGTACAACGCAACAAGTATGGCTTTGTAACAAATCTTCAAAATCGACAGCAGACATGCAAAAGCCTCTCAGCTTTCTAACACAAGAGTTTGAGCTGATATTGCATCGATCGATCGCTTTTCCTTTGATATTCGTTACATGTTATATAAAGCCGCGTTGTTTGCAAAAGGGTTTAATATGTATCTACTTTTATTTAAGAGCGCTGATCCACCTTACAAAGTCATGAGGTTAGGTAGAGGATGCGCTTTTACTGGTAAACAAGTGTTGTCAAGACTTAACGATGTCCAAAGTGTTTCCTGACTCGTTCGTATATAAAAACTTTAAACATTCTAGATTTCAGCGCGTAAAATTCTACGTGCATCTACGCATCACAACTAAACAAGGCTTTATGCGGTAGCAAAACGTGCATTTTACCACTGCGCAAGCCCACCCTTTCCCTCACTGAAACTGAAATGGTTGAATCAATTAAACTACCGCTACCAGCGATATGTGCACAAGCCTCGCTTAAGATTACAATGGGAAGCTCATGTCAAGCCGAAGGTTCCGTCAGCTACAACTGCCCACCAAGACAAGTGAACAAATCGACAAGTGACTACAGATTAATTAAACTAATTGATCCTCTTTCTTCGGTCCGTAACATAATCTTTAAGAAAACTAAAAAAAGTTGTTGGGAAACCTTATGCACGGAGCAGTATAAAATGGTCACCAGGAATCTGCAGCAATGCATCTAGTAAACGAGGCAAACATTTAACGAAAAAGACCCCATAAACGGAGCAAAGCCATCTCTCGACGATGCCAGACCGCACCTGGTAAAGATTGTGAAGGCCATCCTGCAAGAAGGCTCTTTTAGCCTCCCCATATTTTTCAAAGCTCGCGTTAACGGATAATCATTCTTGCGGACCACCAGAAAGTGAAATTAGTAACAATAAGTTCGGAGCAAGAAGGGTCTAAAAACCTCGTTGTATCAATTTTTCAACGTGAAAATTTCAGGTTAAGGGAAGTAAATGAACTGGTTGGCAGGCGAGAGAAGGTTACGGAGAGTGACGGCGATTACATAAATTAGCTTGTTACTAAGTAATAACATTGCTCACGTTCTAATCTAGTACAGAGCCTGAACAATATCGGGCAATAATGAGCTTACCTTTTTACAAAATTCAAAAATATTACATCGTCCTATTGCCGAACATTTTCACTGGGTGAATTTCTTTATACATTTTATTATTGGGCGAACACCCAAAATTAAATTCTGTCCAAGTTAGCTAAGTTCTATACGCATTAATGGACAAGAGTACCGGCAATACTGAAAACCATGTACGGAAGTGCGGAAACTCCATGTACACTGACTACTCTTATTCGATTTTTCACAGTGAATTATAATGCTTTTAGCCTGCTTTTAAAACTGGAAGCGAGCGTTAGTCTTGGTACCTTCAAATTGCCAAACTATTTGACTAGCTAGGCGAGGAAAAATAACGTAACACATGTATTAAGGCTTCGTCCATGCATCAGTTCATGAAGGAAACCAGCCGTCCCTACCTCATAATCGACCCACACAAAAATTATATCCCGTTCTACGAAGATGTCCATAAGGTATTCAACGTAACCTGTAATTGGCAGAAAACCATCAGGGACACATTCATATCGCTGGAAATATGCACGAGGAACACTAAGTATCTTAGAAAAGGTGTCACACGATTTACGTAAAAAAAAAGCTAATTCACGCTTTTAATGCTTTGAAAGCGACTAGTACAGTTATGGCATCAATGAACGTTAGAAAATTACGTTACAAGACCGCTGCAAGTCTAGACATCCCTTGTACCGCGTCCAGCGAAATTGCTAAGCTACCGCAAATTCCAAGGCATTGTGACTAGCCTAAGGAGAGAAAATTTTTGCCATATGCATGCTTCATGTGATTCCCTCCTTATGGCAGATCGGCCATCGTGTCTAATCGTTATCTATGTCGAACGAATACCTTATAGCTTCCTGTTTAAAAGTATTAGACAAGATAAACAGTGAGCATTGGCTATGAATTGGTCAGTTTATGATCTTCCAACATAATAGAAGAATCTCATCAGCAAGAGACGGACAGGAAATCATTTTCGTCCATGATCTTTCCTAAGTATAGAACGATTACACTTCAGATAGTCGCTTGTACGTCTATAACGTTATGCACTATTCCTATCACTATCCTCAGACTACGGTCACTGAACAAACTATTCAGGTGTTATCAATAAAAATGGAGATATCCTTATATTTAAATTTCACTAGAAGACAAAACAAAAGTCTTCCGGACGGATTGCCGGAACGACGGCATCGATGATTATGCGGCTCTGTTGTAATCTTCATAGGTGCCATGAGTGTAGTTGGTGAAATGATTTCAGCGACAAAAGACATCGTGAAGAAGCTAAAGCTGCCAAAAGGAAATGTTCAAATGATTAAGATACAGTAAGGAAATAGTAACGAAATCCAGAATCGAGGCATTGAAGACACTGGCGACACGGCTTTCTTCGGCTGCAAAGCCTGCTATTAGAAAACGATAAAAAGTTGCTAGAGAAAATATTACTAGGTCGACAATTTCAGCAAAAATTAGTTATAACACAAAGACCACCGCGAAGTAAAACCACTACAAAACTACTAGGTTTAGCTTAATAACTGTATTGCCATATCTTGGATACACAGCGACTCGATTTCTGGCTAGATCATGAAATTTACAAACCTTTTTGTCAAATCCAATAGGTTAATTCATTAAAAAACATTAAGCAAGCCAAACATATTGGGCAACAATTTACTTTTGGCATTGCTACGTAACACTGAAGTCGTCGAAAACTACCTCCGCAATTACGAACGCTACTTCCCACAATTATTGGCACGATAAAACAGGATTATTTAAAAAAAATACCACCACAACTTAGACGACAATATGCCAGAAAGGAGTCTTTCAGTTAAATTCTGATAGATTGGGTCGACGCGTATTTTTTGAAGTGATTAATGTTATCAAAATTAATTGAATTAATGTTATAAACATTTAAATACCTTTCGACAAAAAAATCGAAAAAAAATACCAAAGATTTGGTATTTTTCGTTACTTTTAAGAAGATGCGCTTTTGATAAACGAGCACACCATTGGATTATTATCATACGGACAAAGGCGACCCTGTCTTTTTGTGCTGTTTTTGTCTGTACCTGGACCCGCTGGCGTATTCGAACCAAGGACTCAATGCACCTCGCATTATATTATCTCTTTCCTTGCCAACCGAGCTGCTAGCAGAGCGTCATATATGATATACCTGTTGAAAAGTATGAACCATTTTAAGCCTATACTGAGACAATAATAACATAAGTCATAAATGAAACTAGTAAATATGCGCTATTTTGATTTACTAATCTTCTGCCGTTTTTTTTTTTTTTCTAATAATACTAGATTTTTAACATTGTCAAACTTTTGTGGTTAATGCGAAAAAACGTGACAAACGATTTTTACATCTTTCCGGAATTATATTAATTGTGTTATTATATTAACATCATTGAGGGAGTTCTGCAGAAACCTAAACAGGTAGAGATAGCCGTATGGTGCAAATTCCGCGCTACACAGCGTGTGTTAAAGCTTCGCATAAAAGTTATCTTAGTGTCAGCCAAAGATGTACGTGGTCAGACATTGTCATAACATCGTTTCCGTTCATTACTTCCAGCTGATTTTTTTCGACAGCTTGTTGCAATTATGCCAATTGCTCACAGCAGAGACCAGTCGTTTGTCCTGACAGGAGCAACTGATAATCCGTCATTCATCTACGACTCCATAACATCACCTTCTTCCGCGTCAGTCCGGACTTCGTCATATTTTGCTGAACACATGTTATTGTTTTGTTCCACTTATGTATAACGGCCACACAACGGAGCTCCACTTCTCGTCACCCGTAATCGACCGTTGTAGTAATGATTCGATCTTGGTATGTTTCTTTTATGGACGGAAAAATTGTCGAATATATTATTTTGTGTCTGTTTGTTGCGTGGCACCTGAACATCAAACTTCTTTTTGTAGTCGGCTTTCTTTAAAAACTATTTGGTAGTGGATGTTTAGTTCTCTGACGATATTATAGTTATCCACGAGTTAGGCTTGCTTGACTTCCGTTATAATTTCATTAACTTTTTCAGTAACTAGTTTACCACTATGAGAAGCATCTTCCTCATCTAAATTTTTAGCAAGGAGACAACATAACCTTCCTTGAACCGTTTCTTCCGGTAATGTATCTTGGCCTAAGTTTTCCTGAGCCTGAATATCAATTGCATCATTTGCCATCGTAACAAATTTCAAAACAGGGCAATTTTTCGCAGACATTTTGCTCATCCCTAAAACGCTCTACCTTAAGCCTGGAAAATGTTTCCGGTCCTTTTAGCATATCTACTATTGCCAAACTTTAGCCTGCAACGCCGATCGTCGCAGTTTACATTACCTGAGATATGTAATTTTAAAAGCATCTGGCTAGAGAACAATAGATATTATTTCGACAGTCTCCTGTGGGAGTTCTTTTCAATGCTCATTTGACAGAATTCATATGAGCTTTTCATACTGTTGTACTGCCCCCTTCAGTGTCTGTGAACACACTTTTAAAAATGTGGTGTGCACGCTTTTTTTTTTTAGATTGCCACTCTAGTAATACATGCGTTAGTCAAACATATAATAGTTGTTCGACAAACTGTGTGAGCTACGGAAAGGCTGTGGTCAGACCTCGTCTTTTTTTTTTTTTTGCCTATTTTAACCCAATCGTTGTATCATAGTTTTTACCATAATTGCAGCGATCCAATCCACTGATGCGGCGTTGTGTATGGAAACTGAGGAAGTTCTTAGGGTCAGCAGACCTACGTGGTTGTTCTAGCTATAGAGAATAGTCGAAACGGAGCGAAGAGTGAAACTACCTAAGAAAAGGCAACAATTATTCGTTATCTTTGGTCGTTACGTTAAATAGTTTCCGTAGATAGTTGACGTCAGAGCACCACCTGTGACGCCACGGACCGCATATCTGTATTATGCATATAATACAGCATACAAAAATAATCCAACACTTTGAAAAACCTTGGATTTACTGTTCAACAAACCGAAAATGTAGTAGGTATCTGAGGCAGGAAGCTTAAAAATACGAAAACATTCTGACAAAACACCGCTTGTCATAGCCTTATAGCATTTGTTTTTTGACAACTTTCATCGATAGTTACTCCAAGCGCTACTGTCTATGTTCAGTCTTTTCGTAGGAGCAGATATGCGTATGATCAAGTTACTCTTATCACCGACGTTGCAGAAAGCGCGTGACTAAACTTTTTGTAACGCTTTATTCGTTTTAACAGAGACTCCTCCATGTTGTACTTGTGGCTATCATATTTTGAGCTGATGGTGGTTTCGGCCGACTAACGACGTATTGTTTCCGCCAAGCTTAGTCGATCCGAAATAGTTATATACGAATAGAGGAGAAAAATTACTCTTCGAAAAGCAGCTTACTATAATGTTAGTGTGTTCGAATTTGAACGATCATGATGACAATGATCTTTGACTATTGTAATCAATATCTATCTGAAGACCCTGCATTTGCATCTAGATATTGAGAACTTTCTCGCTAGCTCATTCTAAAGTGTCAACAAATTTTCCAGTACCCTTAACATGAGTAGAGAATGAAAATGCTTTCTACAGTCATGGCTCCAGAGGACATTATGTCGCTAGCTAATAAAAAGGCTAGCTAATATTTATTAGTTCTAGTCTGCTAAATCTCATGTAAATTAGTTGACTGTAGTTTGAGCGCCCCTCTATTTTGACTCATTTTTATTAATCTTTATCCCAATAAAATTCCGATTGCATTCTGTGCTGTGGGACCCTTTGCCTTGCCGACGATACCAGTAGAAGAATCCCACGCTACACCCACCCAGAGTGTTTATGTCTATTTTTTTCGTCCAATGTACCATACTATGTAGCTTGTTTTATCTTGTACCAGTGTTTACAAAGACTCAGCTGGTTGGTACAGGCAATCGCGGCATTGAAAGGCACGATCGACAAAACAATCACATGCATATTATATGTCTCTCTAAAATATTGTAAGATGCAATACTGCAATGGTACAAGTAATCGTTGCCACGCGCCAGGCACACGGCCAAATGGAAATCATATCGGCTAGGGGGCGTAAACAGAGCTCATCAAGCTGTTGTTATGTTATACTAGGTGCGCTTCGTAGAGGCGATGCTAGCTGCACCTACCATACTTCCCGTCATCAAGTCTGTAATCTTCATATAAAAAGCGGAACAAGTTTGTGGAGATACTCTATCCAAGCCGTGAAAACTTTGCGACGTGTCACCAGAGTGATAAAGCCCATTTAATGTCAAAAGCAGAGCGGAAGATCTTCTTGCCGCGTTCCAATGTGGACATACGAAACATTGAAACGGTCGTTGTCGAGGTCGTGCAGTGAAAAATTCGAAGCCCAACGGGCTCAGAATCAGTGTACTGAAGACAACTGCTTATAATATGTTATGACAAATATGTAAGCGTCTATAGAATGACACGTCTGGTACAGGCGGCCGGTCTCTTTGCAGCTTGTTTATATATCTACTGCATTTCGGGTAACGGACTTTGTCTGACGAGTTCAACTGATTTTCCACAGTCGGTATGGTTTTGTCTAGGAAAGAGCAGTGCGGAAGATAGAGCTCATACTTTTGCCCCTAGAGCAAAAAGTTTTGCTTTTCTTATGAATATAATATAATGTTACTTGAATGGTCGTGAAGCTACGGTAATATCTTGTTTTCAACTTCGTACGTTTGAGAACAACGTGGCAACATCGTCACAGATATCACCAGAATTATTCGCCCGTATCTTATATAGCCCTAGCTATATATATTAGCCCGTGTATAATTTCACTTTTTTCACCCATACGACACGTATCTTTTCTCCTAAGGGGCAAATCTCGTTTCCTCGCCTATAGCGTTGCGTGCATTCACAGCAATTAGCGGATATAAGACTTCCTAGTCGCTGACAAGCGTACTTGAAGCGATGTACTGTATCCGTATGCCCAAACATTGTGCAACGTGAAGATTCTAGTGTATTTAAGCCCCTTGAACGTGGCCTTCTAATTCGCGCCGTTTTCGCAGATCCCGACAGATCTATACTGCAGACAGCCGCAACAGGGTCGCGACATTGAAAACGCTTACTCGCCCCCGTTTCAATGCCAGTACGGTACTGGCTGAAAATTGCCACCTTTAAAGGGAAGAGCGGACAACCTCACAGTAATTATACGAGCCCCCATGGCTTGTCCGAGCACTTACCGAACCACGAGTTACCGGTTCACCATAATTGTTTGATGGTTGACGTTCAACAAGTATGTTTCCGCTTCCGACTCGAGTCTTTAACAGGAAATGAACATCGACTAGTCGTATCGAGCGGGAGGGCATCGTTCACTTCATAAGATACACGGTTTTCTGGCGCGTCCACAATCCACGGCGAAGGATTCATAATTTGCGAAATACGAGTTATCTCGGCTCATTTTTTTCAAGTATGCAGATACTGTTTTTCGTTGGACAACTTCCTTCTCCGATAAAAAAAAAACGTAGTGCTAGTTTGATTAATTTTTTCAAGCATCTCAAGCGTCTTGTGATACATAGCGCATGTTCGTCGGTTAAATACGGTGGTAGCATTTATTGAGATAGAAATAATAGCAACAGAATGTAGAACAGGCTGATGGGATAAGTGCAGCATGAAAGCAAAATAGATTGGATTATCTCAAGGGGAGAACGAGGTATGTGCGGCAGGGTGACTGCAATGCTATAAATATGACTAATGGATTGGCTGAATCAGGAAAATAGAATCACTATAACGAGATAGCTACAATGAGGTAATGGAATCTACGTTGTGATCTGACTGGAGTTTACATTTGGCTAGCTTCAGCTTAAAGCAAACCTATCTTTTGCCGGTCGTGGCTGTCGGACTACAAAATCCCGTTTTTTAAATACTTCTTTTTGGGATTTTTTGTTCAGAATCCCTAATACATGACATCGAAAAAATTGTAATTGACCTTATGTAAGTTTTGGTGAATTTTTTTTTGCAAAAAACAGAAATTTTAGTCAAGCCGATGATCTTTGCCACCAGTCGAAAGCTTTCGTTATCAGTTGAATTGAAGTGCTCTACAGGCTTTGAGTGAACTTTTAATAAATACCCTTGGGACTGTTGGCTTCAAATCGAATTCGTGGAAATCGGAATGGGCTAACGGAATGGTTTCAGGGTGGCGGCTTAGGTGGGTAAATTAACTACAGTGAAATAATAAATGTCATAACGTGGTAAACCGTCTAATATTTTCTGGTTGTTTTTCGAAGATTATAACTTTTTTTTTTTTTGTAAGAGTTATAACTTGATGTATGCCCAGTTGCTTCTTTAATACGTTATAAATGCAATATTACATATATATTACGATAAACGTCGATGGCACTATTAACTCATGTAAATTTTGATAGCCCTTTTTTAAATCAAGTCGCGAGATAGATGTCTTAGATTCGCAAGCTCTCTCTGAATGTAAAGATTGCGACGCAGTTAAGCGTAATCAATTCACTTGGTGAAACACACAGCGAAGCTTACTCAGGATGTTGTCCGGCTCGGAAAACGAACCTAGAAAACGACCTAACTTTAGAGATAAAACCTAGAGCCTCAGGGCGTGTTACCTGTCAATTAATACGAAAGTTGACGTTGCGAGAAACTACAGAGTAACTGACATATATTTGTAGTGACAGAATACATTAAAGGGTGGATCAGTACCAGCGATCGATCCTGGTAATAATAGGGGTCATAAAAAGGGTAAATAAACTCTAAATCTAAAAGAGACGCACAGTAAACAATATTTGACGTATCCTTTTTTGGCAATTTTTTCGTATTTCAGAGAATTATTGACACATTTATTTTTATGCAAAAACTATTTTAGTGACAGCCAAGAGAAATTGAACACAAATAAGTTACTCTACTAAGGGACAGTTTAGGTTGAGATATTTATCAAACGGATTCTAGTGTGAATATTAGTGCGCTTTGAAAGGAAAGCATACCCCTTATAGATGCCGCGTGTAGTCATAAAAACATTTGGTAAATGCCATGGGCGAGCTCATGGCATTTGGCAAAGGCCCTTATTGTAGTAGGTTATTCCGTTTCGTCGGGGTTCTGTTGTATAATTTTATGATAATTATACTTTTCTCGTTGTTTTAGGCCTAGGGCATTATACTTAGTTGTATAAAACCGTTAATGATTGATATAGGATTGACAAGGAGGCGAAACACCTGGCTTCAGTAACAGAATATTTTTGTATCGGGCTGAAAGCTCCCAAAGCTCCCATTAGTAGCTCTGCCAATGGCATAGAAGGGACAACTATAAATACTATCAATTATAGATAAAAGGTGTAATCATATTTACATTGGTCAACGTGATTGCACGATGGGCAGGTATAAGAAAACGTAAATAATTTGAGTAAATCCCATGAGGCTTGAATCTGGGATCTCATGCTCCTCAGCTGCCTCAATGCATAGCAAAACTCCCCGAAATGTACAAAAGTCAGAGGATTTCTGATGTATGTTCTAACCCAGTACTAGAGCGCCATTTCACAATACGATATTAGCAATAGCTTGTAGGCCAATTTTAGTTGTCCTAAAACAACCTCACAAGCGAAAATGTGTAGTTCATAAGGTGTAATACAATGGCTGATTTATTAATAAAAACGACGATAATAATAGAACACATTTATGTTGATGGTTCGAAAAAGGAAATTTCCTTTTCACCTGTCTGCCTCCGAAAAAGTTACGAATCTTTAAAAAGACAGAATGGCTAAAATGTAGTTTTAGGCACAAAGAGACAATGCTCACGAGAAGTACATATCTGTCTACACAAACCTGGGCTTTTGTTTTAAAAGCCAGAATTACGGTTTTTTTTCCTTTACAACAAAATACAAAACAGAAATCTTTCCAGTTTAATTAAAATATATACCTATTATTATTACAATTTATCTATTCTTTATGTAAACAAGTCATCTTTTCTATGATAGCCGAAGTTAACATAGATCCTAAATTTTCGTATGTTTTCTAAAAAAAAAAAGAATGTTATTTGTTATTCCGACTGTAGAACCAACGTGGACCTTTTCAACAAACCACACTTTTAGATTTTCTTAGACATGCTAGTAAGTCTCATGCTTGGGACATGTTACTTATCTGTTTTTATTTCTCGACCATATATTCCATGGTATCCAAACACACTTTATGAATTCGTATACGAAAATGTAACATTGTTCGACAATATATACAGTTGTTTCTACATGTATTACTATCAATCGGCTGAAATACATTTTTTTAAATGTAACATTAGTATATTAGTACATTAGTAATTAAGATAATATTAATGAAAATAAAATGTACCAAGAGTATTGGGACAAAGTAACCAATCGACTATTTAATGATGCCGAACGCAAAACTGTTATCATCATACAACACCATCGTGACTCTTTTATTAACTATTTATTTTCAATTTAGTTTATCTTATATCCAGAATCAGCCGACTTCATTCTGACACAGATGGTCAAAACTATTCTGGCTGGTTCTATAGCACAACGTAATTCTGAATAAAAATCTATTTTATACTTTTTTTTTAATAGTATAAGCTTGTTTCTTTCGATACGACGGCCACTGCTTGTTCGATAAATAAAAATAATACGGCAATAAGTTTTAAAATTCAGTATTGAGCAACGTTGAGCGAAAACACATGGTAAGCCGTTTTAGCTGAAAAAATGTTTCATAAAAATTCACATACGTAATACACATGTGATCGGTTTATGTCGTAACATGTGACAGCAAACGCGGCGTAGTAAACAGTAATAAGGCAACAAAATTTCAGAGTATTTTAATATACATATGGGAAAAAGATCATTCACTTGAGGTTTGCAAATTAGTTTCTACTAAGCCACCGTTGAAGGGCCACAGCGAAGGGAAAGGCAGCGTTATGCCAAACAGTTAGAGTACGGCCACCGCCCCAATGATGGAGGACACGTGCGAAACAGGTTTTGAGAACACTAACGATTGCAGGGCCGGCTTTAGTATAAAACAGCCTAAAGCACTGCAGCTGCTCATGAGGACGACTGCAAGGCTTAGCGAAGCTAAATGTTGAGGAGATGCTAACAACTGCATAGTCGATTTATGAGAAGGCTACAACTCTGGTGCTTTTCTCCTTGGAAGCCCTGGACAACTAGCTCTGTTGCCTTACTGTGCGTCTATTCTGTTATTACTACGCACTGCCTTGGCATCTCTGTGTTTTATAGTCTGCCTAGTGGAGAATCGTGTCATAACTTTACGTGGCCAGTAACGAAGCTTCGTAGCGGTCTATGTTCGGCCGGCTGGTTCGGAATCAATGTACATCCTGGAGAAACTCATCGGTGGAGTGGAAGCACTGTCCTCTCATTCTGTCTCTTCCGTAATCATTGCCGGCAACTTCAACGCACGCCTCGACCAGCCAAACTCGAGACGTACTACGGCTTATGGAGAGGCGCTCGCAGACTATAGTTGTTAGGTGGTCAATTTCATACCTGAAATCAACTTTCCTAGGAAATGTAGGAAGCTTAATTAGTGATATGTTTGCGACGAACGTAAACAGGGATAGGGTACGAGTGTTAGAGTAAGAATAATTCACTATTAGAAGGTAAACAGGGATAGGGTACGAGTTTTAGAGTAAGAATAACTCACTATTAGAAGGTAAAAGCATTTATGCTTCTACACCGATAGCAATAGACCTCATTGTCGAAGTAGAACCTGCATGAACCTTCAGACGCCAAGCTCTATCGCGATGCCTAGATGTAGACAAACTCTCGGAACACATCCACGAACGTCTCTCTGTAGCAAATGTGGTCAATGCCGTAACTTATATGCAGTATCTGGTTGAAATTCTCCAATCTACAATACCGCCGTTCCCTCTGAAGCGAAAGCCATGGTTCAGCTATATTTAGAGTCTTGCTTGGAGGGCTCAGATGGCCTTTAGGCTTAAGGCTGAAGTACAATCCGAATTCCACCCTTCAGCCTCCGTTTTAAGAAGACTTGTCGAAAACGTATGTGTTACAAAGGCAGCAATGCCTTAAACGGCTAAAAATTCGTTTGGCCACCGATGTAGAACCATCCATGTGGCTAATACATCACGGCGGCTCGGCGGCTTGCCCGATTAACTCCTTAATCATCATAAATCTCGGAGATAATTGTGTCAAGGCAAAAAAAAACCTGCGCGTTGTCCTTTTTCAGTGTGGGAAGAAATGATCTCAGTGTGATACGATATCTTTTAACAAAATTTCAAGTGCAAGGATAAATATAAGGTCTTGGCAACCCACGCAACAGGAAAACTGTCGGCCAAGATATGATCTGTAGCAACTATTTAAAATACGCAATAATTTAGCATTAGCTAGGCGGTAACAGTTATGCAACCAGTGTACAAGTAAGCTACCAGTTATTTAACAATTGTTTACCTACTGGTACACTTCTAGCCCAGTCCAGAGACGCTATTTTGCTAGTGATTCCTAAAAGAAAAGGCGATGCAATCGCGTCGTCATCATGGCAGGGAAAGATGGAAAAAAAGCGTTCCGCTCTCCGGGTTACTGACTAAAAGACTGGACGGCTATTTAGAAAGTGTAAACGCAATTTTAGTGGAACAACATGAGTTTTGGAGACATCACTTCATAGAAACGACACACAGAATCCTAATGGCGGACGCCAAGAAAGCACTGACGTCGCCGTGTAATCCGATGTAGGATGTGTTTGTTAAGCTTTAGATAGTCTTCGACTGGGCGCTTAAGACAAGATTATACTTACCCTGAACGAAGTGGCTGCGATCTTATGGATCTGATTCAAGCTTCTCGCTGCGATTCTATACGAGAGTATGATCGATGACGGAGTGGCCGAGCTCCTGCTTTGCACGCAGGCAACCGGCCTGGGTCAGAGTTCTTCTTCCTCATCTCCCTGAAGAGCCTATTTGATCAAATAAGAAGGTCGAGGAAGGCAGTCGAAGTCGCTTTATATGTGGACGACTTAATGGTATACAAGTCGAACAGCAGTCGAATGCAGCCAGCTACAGCATGAGTCCTCATGGCAGTAATAAACTTGACACTGGCCGTAAATCTGACCGACGAAGACGATAAAGTTTGAAGGAGGAGGCAAAATAAGGGCCCCTAGCATCCTGTACCTCGCCAAGGCGTCTCTCGCCTGTGTTATCGCATTTCCGAGTTGGAGTTGTTTTTCTTTAATAAAGGCAGAAATTTCATTGCGCACGTCAGCAGAAGATGCAGAAAGCTGGTACTGATCGCATAGGCCATCAAATCGTTTGTCTCTTGCAACCAGTTTCAGCTTGTTCGACCACAAGATAGCTCTGATCGAAACATATGCATTACATGTATCTTACAGAATAGAACCTTAGAGGATTATACTGCGTTGAAGCACTTCTCCTCAAGGAACCACTAAGATTACATATAGCCACCCGAAATTGCCTTGGATATCTTCCAGTTGATTCGCCGGTGCTATTTGACATGCGTCGTCGCTTTGTGCTTCGAAAAACAAAAACCCGCAAGACCAATCACAAAAAAATAGAAGCAAATATTCACAAAGGTTTCTTTGCTTCGGATGCGATGAAGAATAACACGTAAATAAGGGCGAACCGGCCACATGTCGTCATTCGCTTTGTCGTGCGTGAGTCGCGTTATAGACTTCGCAAAAGATTCGGTTTTTATAAGCCCGACGATACATTCAGATGGTCTAGCTGTGAGAGAAATTGTAAGAGATACCATGTCGTCCCCTGATACCACCTTTAGGACATCTGGAAAACGTCCGAAGTTAGCTTTATGAACTTTATAAACAAGACTCCCGTATAACGTAACATTGTAAAGTTCTATATAATAACTAGAAAATCGAGATACCGTATTACTGACCTGCACATATATGTAACTACTACCAGGAGAGGTAAATAAATGAACATTGATTCAAATCATCCCCTATAAAGGGCTGACACGTTTGACTTTTAAGCCAACACATCCAGGTTAACAAACGAGCGTCGGATATTCATGTCATCTCAATTAAAGTCGTTTGACATACTAACTTTCTAGTGGTCGAGCGATTTGCAAATGGATACTTTTGAGTTGGATGAAGGTATTTTCAATTTTCATTTACATAATTGCTCAAAATTCTACATATAAGAAGACGGCAGATGATTGCTAGACTTACTAAGTGCGTTCTATAGCACTGCTCTAGGGAAAAAGGTCATATCAAAGTTCTCAAATACGCATTGCAAAATTTTAATTTACAATGGCAATGTCTTCGAAACGTAATGACGTATATTGCGACACATGCTTATGTAACTACACAATTATGCCTTAAGATCTAAGATTTAACTGAAGAAGAAACAAGTTAGTTGGACGTTTTCGTCGGCTTACCGGAACAGGTTTTCGATTAGCACATGAGAGGTGTTTTCCATAAAATAAGCAAACTCGCACATAACGCCACACTAGCTTGAGCCAGCATTATGGTAAAATTTTATTTCAGAACAGATGTCAGAGCCACAACGCTTCAGCTTTATATGTCTCGGCCGCATAAACGTACAAAAATATATACATATATATCTATCGAGGCTGGATGGAATGGCTAGCAAGGTATATGCGGGGACATAACCAATCCGGCAACTGTCAATAACTTTTCTTCATATGTGATACGAATATATATTGAAACTACTTGATAATTCATATTCTACAATCGTATACAGGCTGTCAGAGTTGGCAGTGTCTTTCTTCAAATGATTGCTCATACACACTGGTTTTACGTGCCCTTTTGAATACCGACTCAACGAAACCGAGTTAGAGTGTATTAATTCAGACGTGTCAAGCAGAACGTATGTATAAAAGAAATTGATAGAATAGTTTTAACGCTGTACTGAGTAGGAAAACTAGCGTCTTTGGATTCTGCACGTTGCGACCGGCCGCTAGTTTAGCGTAGAGATCACCAATCGTCGATTTAAGAAAACTCCGGTCTTTAAATAGGACATCCGTGTATTTTCTATATCGTACTGTAGGTAACAGCTAGCGAAGTCAGAAGATTTCAATTCATTAAACGGATTTGGAAAGAAAGTTTAACATATGCGTAAGGCACGATAATTAAATTAACACTTTTTTTGTATGCTGTGCTTTCAAAACTGAACAAAACGAACGAAGTTCCGTACAATCGCTACAAGCGTCATTGTTGACGGTCGTACGTATCTGATATAACTGTCGTCTGCTACTGCAACTATAGCTTTGGTTCCTTTCATATGCAGTTAATTTTCTAGTTATTACAATGATACTGTGATTTGTGAAAGTATAGTTGAAAGCGTTTCAGCAGAATTCAATCTTGTTATTATAGTTGGCAAAAAGGAAAGGAAAAGCCTCTATACCGTTGCTCAGATTCCGAAAACAACGTCATAACAATTTTGAAAACAATCTTCGTCTAGAAGGAACTGACCTCCTTGCGGTACCAAGGCCTGCCTTAATTTTCATATCGTTATTCTGTTTATGGTCAATTTGTGTAAGCCCACACGTCGTAACTTTTTATATTTATAGTCATCGATTATCCGTAGCACAGCCTGAGCTATAGCTTTCAACTGTGCAATGTTCTATAATGAAATCTAGGCCTAATAGAACCTTTCCTATTAGCTAGCGTAGAAATTAAGGTTCAAATGAAACACATAACGTTCAAACGTGCCTATTGCAAGATCAAAGCGTGTGGTACTATTTCTAAACCGCTGAGTTTTCATTATCCAGCATTTAATTGCACAGCTTTGGCGGACGGAAGATGCTACCAGTCTCTTCAAAGCAAAGCTTACCACAGGAGAAATGTTCAAAAAATTAACCGTTCTGTGTTTTAAACATGCAATACTTTTGACTGCAAAAATAGCTTGCCAAGAAAATTGAAGTGTATATGCTCTCTAAACCATTGATACGTTTAAATGTGCTGTTGGTAAAAAAAAAAGGTAACAGTTGCAATTCGGGCGATCTGGTAAAAAACCACGTTGCCACCTGGGTATTGTACAATTGAACCTTTAGCACTTTTGTGCTGTCGAATACGTTTGGTATTACAGAAACCTTGCAGGCTTCCATAACAGATGATACAGAAAGACGTCTGTACCGTCGACGTCTTACGCGTCGGTACTAGCAGTCTTCCTGATCGCAGAACAAACAAATCTTATTATTTTAGAGAGGTGGTCTAAGGTGAATCACAGACGTTCAGTCACATGACTTGTGAAGCTTCATTTATTGCCGTACCTACTTAAAAAGTGGTATCTTTTTTTTAGCAACAGTAATTTGCATGATTTATTTGTTATTAATTAGCTATTTCAGTTGTAGCGCAACAAAGAACTAACGTTCCGTTAACTATTTAAAGTAAAAAGAATTCCGCTTAAATCTGTGTAGTGTTTAGTCATCAAAATTTAGGAGTAAAAAGTTCTTTTACCAAGCGTCTACCTGCTGCATGATTTCTAAATATCCTTTGCATTTTTTGTTGGTCATGTTTTTTTTTGACAGAAATGCTCGTTTTTACACGAACGCTGTGATTCATACGTTTTGCTTTTCGTACCTTCAAATTAATTGTTGCCGCCACAGCACCTTTTACTAGCGTTGCATTAGCATTCAAGTTTAAGGGTTTACCGTTTGTTTCGGTGTCTTTTGAAAATATTTACCCAGAGGAAGTTATTCGGTTTAAAATGTCGTTGTGAATTTTGGCCTCCCTTTTAGGACCTTTCAAGTGGAAAAAGGCGAATGATTGCCCTTTGTCCAACGATCGATTATCAATAGATATTAATTGCTGCATGTAGATAGTGTCCACTGTAAAGGTCAACAGCTAAGTTCAGAACCGAAACTGAATTCAATTCTTCAGAAAGAAGGGCCCTTTTTTTTTAAACAAATATCATTGGTATACTTACTCCTCCAAGATTCAGATTTTACAGGCGTCTACCGCTCACGTACCTCTGCCTCGACATTAATCAAGGGCGATCCACATTAGCATTTTAAATAACGGCAAATAAGCTGAAGATAATTTTAAATCAACATTTAACAACAACGACAACAAACCAAAGTATTTTTTATATTGTGTTAACTAGAAGAGATAACCGTTTTTCGCTATTTAATTCTAAAGGCTTTTCGAGCAAAAACTTTCGGTGCGTAGGTGTAACATCTGGTAAAATTTGGCCGCAACTTAATAGCTTTCGTGCAATATAAGCTTTCAGTTTTGAGCCTTGATTTTTATTTCTATATTATATAAACATAGCATAGAAACAAAAAAAGACTAATACCGATTTAATGGACGCATAATCTACCGTATACCTCAATCATTGACTTGCGCTACGACAGAGAACCAATGCTAAGGCTATGGTCTGCCTCTGTCAGCCGAAGTAGTTTTTCCATTCTGATCATAGATAATCGAAGGCGCAACTGAGGCTCATTCTATTGTAATCAGCACCGTGTACAACATACTATATAGGCAAAAAAATAACTGTAAAAACGACGTACGTAATAACTATTGGAGCCAATGCGTTTTATATGAAATGCGTAACTTTCTTAGGTGTTTTCAAGAATAGTTGAAAAGTGATTATGCTTTTCTAGTACAGTTTCGAGGCATTTAAAGTTCGCAGAAGATGATAGCACCTCATATCACGAAGAAGAAGACGTATCGTCGCCTCTCGTTCTATTGCAAAAAGAACAAGACACTTCAGAATTTTTAGTTACTTATTTGACAAAAATAAGCGATTGATTATGTTAACAGAATGCTAAACAGGATGTTTCTGTGATGTCATCCCGGCGCAAGAGGTATAGTATAATCGTCATCGAGAGTTGTTTCAACCGACTTGTCCCAGCACAAAACTCTTTTGTCACAGTCACTCTGTGACGAGTTCAGATCTACCAATCGGCATAGTAAAAATAGAGCGAGTCGGTTTTTGAGCCTGGGATAACTAACACGCAAGGTTACGCCGCTTTAAAAGAAAAAAATAATGGCCACGCTCGTTACGTTCGACTATGCTATTGGCAATTTGTTCCTAACATCTTAGCATCTATGACAAGTATTAGTGGCTGAGGAAATACAACCCTGACATGTGCTAGCGCTGCCCCTCAGATAACTGCTGAGATGTCAATTATGCCATGTAGTCAGGAACACTTCACTCGTCCCAAGTTGTACTTATCATAACTTTCTCTAAAATGACGGAATTGTGCTGCGATAAACTTGTGTCTGTTGAAGGTAGGCCTAATAGATTAACTAGACCGACAATTAGTACAGCAATCTGTGAATACGTGATATCGATCATGGCATTGTTTAACGCGAACTTCCTATTGGTTTCCGGAATTATTTAAGTTATTTTTTCAACGAATTTAAATGTGAGAGACAATTTTCTAAGGGGTTTAAGGGTACATTTAATTGCTATATAGAACCCCTCAGCTTAGTGCGCTATATTTTTCGACAAGCGCTGTAAATATAATGAGATACACCTGTACTTGTTTCCTAGATCGCTGTCTTTAAAGGAAATATAAAGTATGGTCGCCATGATAGACTGCTGCTCAAGCTGTTTTCCTGGGTGCGGAAAGTCCTCACTACTAATCGATCAACAAAATCCTTGAAGCATATTTTACAGCCGCATACTTATGTGGAAACGGAGTTGTATTTTTATTGGCGTATACTAAAAATTTTATTTTCTCTATATATGTCGGCATTATTACCTGTTTACCTGCTAACTTCGAAATAAAATCCCATCGTAATGCATTAAGCTGGTTTGATTTACAGTGAAGTTTGCGTTCAAAAGCCACCTCGATGCTTTATACAATCGTCTAAAACAAATTGTTGTTAAAAAAAGAATTAGCCATATTTGCGCTTGCATGATAAAAGGTGAATGTTTACACAATATCTTATCTTAGGTAAAAAATTGAAGGTTCTTTTGCAGTTTAAATTGACAGCTATAAAATAATATAGCCATAATATATACACGAACCGAAAAAAATAATACCAGTGTTAGTAACAGCAGTAGTAATAGTATTGGCTGATTTACGTACGCTTGCCATATAGCAGTTAGTAGTTGACAGCACTCTAGGCGAGAACATAGTAGAGAAGTGACGCAAAAATCACCAGACAACGTGACGACCCACAAGGTGTTGCAGGAAAAATAAATAATTTCCCCCAAAAACATGTATTTATAGCTCCTCAGAGAGAGAGAGAGAGAGAGAGAGAGCAGCACTATGATGAAAGAGACCAATGAATTTGTCCCATGATGTTCCATAAAACCGAGTAAATGACTCAGCATTGGTTTCGTGGAATAGAAGATTATTTATGCGAAGGAGCAAAGAGTAAAAACTCTAGATATTATTATTAGATTTTTTCGTTGATTACCGATCACTTATTTAATTGACGTTTGCACATACCGTTCAAAGGCAAGTATAAGCCGAAAAGCGCTGTAAAATGCGGGCTAAAAACCTATTTTCGTCTCACCGATTTTTCCGACCATTCAAGAGTTGTGTATTAAGGATTTATCTCGAGCTGTTCTAGTCCCATTAAAAAGTATTAACAAAGAAATAGTATATTTTGCAGGGGCAGGGACACCTCCCAGGACCTCACCGAGCCAATTTAGGTCAAGACATCGTTTGCAGAATAATCTAAAATTTCAAGGGCAGTTGGAAAGATGTACCATTTTCTTTTTCCCTGTTTTAAGTCGGTATACAGAATGTTTCAGAATCCATGGCGAATATCTGATGGATTAATAGAACTCGTTAAAAGAAACCATGGGACATAAATATATAGCAAAACACATCAATTTATTTAAAACTTACCTAAAAAAATATGTGGTTAGAGCTAGTGCCTCAGAATATTCCGACTCGCTCCTGAGCAGAGGAGATCTTTGTAAATTTCTTCAAAGGAAGAAAACCCTTGCACCAGGACAAGAAACAATGAGAAGGAGAAAAACGTGGTAGAGATGCAGACGCGCGGAGATCTCTGCGTTGTTCGCTATTTAATTAGAAGTCCACCTCTGAACCAGCTCCCGGGACTCTTACGCCTCTGCTGTCCTTGCAGAAATAATCGTCCATCAGAAGCGAATGCCATAGCTCCTTTTACTTTGCCCATGATTCCTGTCTTCTCTCTAATTTGAGTTATTGTTCAAATAATTCCCTAAGCCTCTGTGGCTTCAAGAAATACCTGAAGGACATACGTTGAAAATCACGCCAATCATTGATTCATTACCGTTAAAGTTAAGAGACAGCGTTATCGTGAAGGCTTAGGCAGAGAGTTGCCATGATGGTGCTGCTTTATTAGAACAGACTTATTTGAAATTTAGTTAGATTCGTATAACTCGGTCATATTAAACCAAATAAGGACAAGTTCGAAATCCAGACACATCAGCAATATAAAGGAAATGACTCTGTTTTGGAGGGTTACTGTGGCTTTGATGCTCTATCGAGTGGTGCCCGACTGCGAAATAGTATTTTCTTTCCTATTTGTGGTGAATATGGCATCGCGTACCTACTCAATCCGCGTTGTAACTTCTTACGCGATAGATCATTAAATATAAGTGCAATATAGTTTACAGTTGTCAACCTAGGACAAATTTATTTATGCATGATTATTAACTAGGATAGGTGCTATGAAGTTCGCCGTACAAAGGACGGTTCCATATCGGCATGAAAGAGAGACATACACACATGTTATTAGTTGCACCTCCGACCACATCTCTGTTCACAAGCTATTACACCCCCGCTTACCCAGATGATGACCCTAAGAAGTTGTGACATGTTTAAGAACGCTCACGTTTGAAATCACTGCCCGCGAATTAATATAAGTAAAATCAATAAACTAGCGTGGGGCTACAATGCTATGGCTGGCACTGAATACCAACAACTGGAGTCCTTGAAATGGGACGTTTAAATTAATATTTCGTACGTTTTCGCCATAGAAGAATATTTTCATCGATCAAGCATAGGGTAAAGGCCAATCAAACGGTATTGGTTAGTTAGGGCCTCTAATAAATTTCGCAATTACCGTTTTTGATGAGTTGTCACGTAGCCATGCAACCTAAGGAATACTATTGAATTTCTGCAATTATCCATTGAACTTTTTCTACAAACTGCGTGATATATACTCATCTTGCTGATGTCCATTTGAGCGTATACATCCGAAATTGGTTTTCCGTTTCCTAGAAAGCCGAAGAATCGCCCAACTTCTAAGAAGAGATGCCTTGATTTCTTAAATCTTAAGGAAATGCACACACATATAACGTGTGATAATGGATCCAAAACAGCTAACGTTTATTAGTTATTTATAAATACGCTCGTTGTCCATTGCGCACGATGTTTTTATGCAACCCCTGCGTACTTCATACACCGTTATATCCTTTTTTGCTTTGCCATCAGAATATACCTGTGGAATAATATACACTGCACTACTACACATGCGATGTGTAAATTGCCCGTCGTCGACTCTGAAATATCACCTTTTTTCAAATGTCATCTTATACACATACTGTAGCATCTGCGTAATCATCTCGGATACTGGTACAAAATAGGCAAGCTGATGAGGCTGAGAGGAACATACAGTTGTAGAACCGAAATAAGAGGCGGTGAAGGAAGCCGGCATCGGCGGCGTGTTATATGGTGCAATAATTGTTTGAGAGAGCAATTCCAACAATGTCTCTTCTATGTATTATTGGACCTCGACTCTACTAAGGAATGAAGGGGAATGAACAGGGATAGCTAGCAAAGTAGAACTTTAGTAAGCAGCATTCATAGTTCTGCTGCCTGGCGAATTTCTGGCCGCTGGATTTCGAGCCGACTACCAGATAGCTGGCTTCTTCTCTAAGGAAATTGTTTCCTTTAAGATTAACCTCGGCCGAATGCCCACTCCCCATAGTCTGTCATTACTACTGCTCTGGGTACTAACCTTAACGCTCGTTTCGCACTCTGTTCGCTCGTCTATCGTGCTATCTTATCTTGTCATTTCCACCTCTGAGCGGGTAACTAGAAAGGACTCGGAGTAACCATGGGTCTGAGAGGTGTGAGAAGCGACCTCCTTTTGTTATCCTGCTGCCGCCACCAGCACACTACTCCTAAACTATTACATCGGCGACCGAAGTGCCTCTTCCTATAGCGTAACGGTTGAAAATAGTATAGACGAGAATGGAAAGTTACCAACACTTACGGCCAGCTTTGCTACTGCTCTCACAGCATCAGCTGCCATGGAAGCGCCATCAGGGCCGACCGTTACAGCAACTCTCAGCCATGGTCTGCAATCTTCACACTAGGGTAAGAAAAAGGTTGGGGGGCTATGGTACTTGGACGCCTCTTCTGCAGCGCTGCCGAAAGATCAAGGGATTGGCCGCGTCACAAGTGAGACCTAGCCGCCGAGGCCAAGGGCCAGTAAGAGGAACTGGGTCAGAGAAAAGTTTTGAACAGCGGGGTCTGCCACTACCATGGCGTGGCAGCAGGAGTGAAGGGATGCGGTAGCGACAGCTGTACTTACGGTTAATGAGAAGTGACTTTGCGACTCTCACATCTTTAAATTGGGGACATTGCACTGAGTCACAAACCAAACTCATGTGAACCCATTGCGATAAGCGAATGGAAACGCGGCATAGAAAACGTGCTAGATATTGTAGTGGGGAAAGACGCAACGTAGAAGGCCAGCATGTATGTACATAGGAATATAAGAACATGATGGAGTAAGCTAGGAAGGTTATATAGCTTGTCAAGGGTAGCAGGATCATTCTTGCAGCCAATGCTCTTCTGTGATGCGATGAGATGAACACAGTATACAGGTGTTAATGAGATGTACTATTGCGAAAACAAGATAGACGAGTAGTAGATATTAACTAGAAGCGAGGTCGTGCCGTCGAGCCGAATGAACAGTGCGAACGTTATTTGTCTTTGACAAGCCGGTACGTCTCAGACATAGTTCAAGGTCTGTCGTTTGCTTTTTTGTCGAGCCATGTGACATACATGTATATGGTCAAGGTTTCTGCTGGAGCTCGTTGGCAGATAGCCGTGAATAACCATCAGTCCTTAATCGTGAGGTATAATAAAGCGGACTCGATTTTGAGCGCAATATATTGGCGATAATCCACTAGCAGTAGGTACCGCGTTATTTCTTTATTCATGAACGCCACAGAAGACGCCGTACTTGAATGCTGTTAGCACGTAGGTAGCTTAGCAACGTATTGCTGAAAGCGCTCTGTTGATTTTTGTAATTTGCCAAGCAGTTTCAATATAAATGCAAATACATATATGAAATAGTTCGCACATCTCATAAATGCTCTCAAGGCCTCATTCCACAAAAAGGTAGAGATGACGGTAGGAAACATTGTCATATCTTGACAATGTTTTCTCTCAAATGTTTCAAAGCTTTCACGATTATTAACAAAGATTTCTTCAGACCCAAAGCGCGATCCATAATGTTCTGTTCTCTTTTGAAGGCACTAAAAATATGAAGACAATCTTTATATACGATATTAAGACAAGGAATCCTTCTTGGACAGCCTGATCGGGGGCAGGGGTGCTTGTTCCGCTCCCTAAATTGAGTAAAAGTGCTCAGTCTTGCCTATCATAAGCCTACTACGATTTGTTGGTGTAAAGCTGCCTTACGACACACAAATATCGTTCTCCTTGCAGCGGTTAACCAGTGTTTTCCCTCACTGAGGGTAAATATGGCTTCTCTCCAAGCCTTACTATTTTCCTACCTCTTTTTCTCACCCTTCGTCAAGTCTGTTTATGCAACCCCAGCAGATGGCCAAACGGTCGATTCACTCTATACTGTCTCAAAGCCCAGAAGTTGGATTTAGAACAGCAACTCGATAGATTAATTGTGCTAGAAATTCTTTTTTTGTTAACTCTATTCTACGTAAGCTCAATAACGTTGCATAATTTACTATAACATGATGCTGTAAGGCGCAGTTAATTCCGTTTTTGAAGTTCGCTTCTTAAAGTTGCCCGGCTGACACCGAAGTCGCGCAATAGCTTCAACACATAGTTCTGTTCCAAAGCAACGCAATGCGATCCACTAGGCGACAGCGTTCTTGATATCTACAAATCGTATGGCTTGCTACCATTAACGCTGTTGTATAGCAATCTGTCATCGTGACATAATTTACAATCCAGGTGACGTCGTCAATGTTATCTACTCAGCACCGCCATCTAATCAGAAACACGTATATATCAATACTAACATATCCGACAAGTTATACTTTGTCTATCATTTATACATATTTGTCTATTATTAGCATAATTATTTCCGCATAACTCATTAGTATCCAGGCCAAAACGATAGACACATTAGGAAAAACAAACGAAGACTCTGTAATCACTGAGCAAAAAATGCTTCTTCTACTCGAAATGTTCTCGGTAGTAACTTACTAAGTAGTTTCGTAAGGCCAGTCATCATACATAGACAAGCAAAATTCGAAGCAGGATATATTGTGGCTCTATATGAGCGGTATACAGGGATACGTAGGGATATGCATTATTACTGCTTTTTATTTTGACACAGAAAATCTCCGACATAGTTTGCATGATAGATTCTGGCTAGGATTATAGCGTCCATCCAGTAATGGAAAACAAAGCTTGACAGTAGCTCGTAAGACAAGTTATAGCTCATGGATGGCTCTTTTAATTAGTAAAAAAAAAAAAAAAAACCTATTTTCATTATATATGCGAGCATACTAAAATATTGGATCCGACATAAAGCGAATAATTACATTTTACAAGAGATGCATTGTACGGTTTATCCGGTACGTTTAAAAGGGCTAATCTAAGCTTCGAGAAGAGGTTCACTGGTACACAGTGACGTTCGAGGTACAGGGGTGCGACAGCGTCTTTCAGCGTTCCTCAGAATATTTGCCGTTTGCCCAAAAACCATAAATCTATATGATATGGCAGATGTGACAAAAATGTTTTCAATTTTAGGTGTTCATTCATAGCGAAAAATGCTCGAGTGAGTCCGACATTCTAAGAGAAAGGAAATGCAACTGCTCTGAGCGGGGTTTGACACGCTTGGAAGACGATTTCCGCAAGGGAACTATAAGATTTTTATCCGGTTTAGGTTCGTGTAGGATGAGGACGGTATTCATAACCGAACTCTACATAAATAATTCATGGCGTTCACGAAAAACAGATGCTTTTAAACTCCTATCTTCCATCCAAAGCATCGCCACGCATCTATAGTGTGTCTGCACTAACCGCATTAGCTTCTGGGATTGTTGCGTCCATGAACGCGTAATTGCCCTACTCGGGCATTCTAACAGGTGTTGTCGGGAACAATCGGGATATTTTCTAGGCAGGTCGCAGGTTTCCAATATATTGAATGAATGCTAGGGACCTATATACTTACTTCTTGCGTCGTAATCGCCGCTTTCGACGTAATCTAGCTTGTTTATGATGTTAACTCTAGAGATTTGCTGCCAGCATTGGCAACGTTATTAATTTTTATTTTCTATTTATTTAGCCCTTTTTAGGCAAAGCTTGAAGTACCTTTGGGACTCAAGCTCAATTCAGGTAGGAAATATGGCAAAACTCTGTCTTTAGTCTGCTAAGGCCTTTCAAAAGCTAATAGCCTCGTCGCAAGAAAATTTCAAACGATTGCACCGCGGCTAAAAAAAAAAAAGTGAATAATTCCACTTACTACACATTACTGGCAACATAAGCTTACTCTGTCGCTCATGTATAAAGAGCAATATTTAAATAAAAAAAAATTAAGAATTGGCTGAGAGTAACTTCTGTGTTTCGAGTCCAGTGTCGCAGTAAGGCATTCCATCAGAAGAATGACTCCCATCGGCGCCCGAATTGTGCCGTGTATGTATGACCATATTCGAACCTATACCAAAGTATCGACTAGGGCATCTCGGGAACGGGCCAGGAGTTACCTAGAAGGGAATAGAAAAGACACTTTATGAGTCTGTTCAACTGGAGTTGAATCTAACTAGCTACACCATTTAAATGTTATTTTATATTAAACGCATAATTAACCTACACATTTGTTGTTCAACCTGTCGTTGAAGTTCAGATCTGCTATCAAAACTAGGTAGTGTAGTATTCACTGTGAAGTGTTTTGGCAAGTTAAGGTGGCTTCAGTCATTGATGATTCGACTGAAACGCTATTCTTGCCGTGGGAAAGTCGTCTCTGTCTGAAAATTTCACTGCGTTGACGGTTTTCGTTTCAAAGTGCGGCGGATGAGTCGTGACACCGTGTTAAATCGCAATAGATCAGCAACGATGGCTCAAAAAACTTATCTCTTTACAGAAGAAAGTAACAGAATCGGTGTATTAAGTTAGTAAATGTAGAATAGATTAGCTCCTGTAGTGCCATTGGCGACTTATTCTGGAATGGTAAACAGAAATGTATCACAACTTACCTTTTTAATTACCCTAGTAATAGGTACCTAAGAGGATTTTGGATAATTTAGCAACTTTTAAAAAGTAATACCAGCACGATTAGCTAGGTTTTTTTTAAGGCAATTATCTAATCTCCACTATTTGGGTCTATATGCTTTTTTTAGGTTAATTTTGACAGGTATACGCCTTCTGTCAAACTAAATGTCGCTCTACTCCGGTCCGATCGAGTACCCAAAAAAATCACTATGAAGTTGATTTAAGAAAGTTCGGCATACGTCGGAAGTCGTTGGTTGGCCAACCTCATTACGGCAATAAATTGGCAACGTCTAGCTCTACGTATGCTTCAGTACCCAATTTTCTTAAAAATTTGCAAACATTGTACTTGACAGTTCGGTTCGTCACGTTTTTTAAATTACCTTATTAGAACAAAAATTGCTATTTTGAAAAATCTTACCTTTGTCATCGCCCGTTCTGTAAGCAGGGAGCCGAACTGATGCATCTTCTATTTGATATAGGGAATAATTAATAAGTAGGTCGTCTAGTATAATCTTGGAAGCCCACATATTTTGTAAGGCGAGGTAGTTGAGCATTAAAAAAAATTGCCTGCTTACAGTTAAACGTTAGTATTTAGGGATCTTGAAATTTAGGAGCCACTGGTATGTCGGGAATTATTTGTACCTGCTTTCGCGGGTTTCTGAAAGTATATGACAAGGTTTTGATATAAAAGTGCTCGATATTCGGCTGAGGCAGGTGTCGGCCAACATCAATGAGTATGGATTTGTTTGGCAAAGATTCCTTATAGTAACTTAACGAGTTTTCTAGAATGAGATTTCTTTAATCTTTATGTGAAAAAAAGTTTCCTAATCTCATGAAGCGTACGAAAAGCGTCTACCTACGAACATGCTAATTACAGTTTACCATGATCATGTTGTACCAAATTAAGAGGAACATGGTGCTCAATCGTACCGCAAAATCATGTGTTAGTCATAGGCTGGAATATTCACGCTAGCCGTAGAAATGTCTAGGGACAAAACGGATGCTAATGTGGGTACTACTGTTAGGAGAACTTTTGGGATGCTGACCTTTAGTAAGTTGTCAATGGCTTCAAGATAATTTAAACAACAACAACAACAACAACAACAACAATTTTACCCGAAATACATTAAATGGTAATATGCCTTCTTGGATGAAGGCATTTCATATAAATGTGTGTATCTACTAAAACCATAAACTACTACGTTTATCCGCGGTCGACAGGTGTTAAATGCGCGTAGAGAAACATGCTAGAAACATGTTCCTATACATCAAAATAAAAAGAACAAGATTAGAAGCCCGCTGTAAGAAATGCACGCAAAGAAGCATCTTTAATAACACTAATGTTTCAGTAACTGATATGGCGTAACGGAACTGTGGTTATAACGATTTAAATGATTTATGAGTATTATGCCATTAAAATTAAGTCAAATTTCCATACAATGTCCTGTTTCTGCGTAGGAGAGCATACAGCTTCACTTGTTCCAGAAAAAAACGTATTCGTTAACAAAAAATTATTTTCAATGTTGTAAATGTGTGGCAAAATTTTCACTTCGTTAAGTAATAGGCCACGTCATATATGCAGACAAACACGAATTAGTACAGCGTTGGTTAATTAAGCATGTGACACGAGGACTTACAGCAGATTTGTATTCCGGATTTAGATCCGTCGGATCTGCCGTTGCGATTGTAACAGTCTGCTCAATCAAAATACTGATATGATTGCTTCGGTACGGACCACGGTAGGTGGTTTAAACCTCCTCTTAAAGTAAATGTCTCTTTAATCAAATAAATCGAGGAAACACATATAGCTGAAATTTGCAATTTATATATGAACCCATATGCTTTTTTTTTTTATTAAATACACTTGCGGTTTGTATATTGAATATTAAAACAGTCAGCTAGTAGCTGCTGCCACCAGAGCATGCAGCCGGTAGCTTAGAATTGGCTGCGCTGAGCGAGTGATAGATCCCGACGTTATTATCGAAGATTAAGCCGCTAGAGCAGTTCTGCTGTACAGGAGTACCATTGAAACAGATGTGAAATTTGGTGCACTCCGACGTGTAGATAGTTACGTTTTGGCCGCAAGAGCAGTCGACAGGATTCGGATCGGGTCAGGGAGCCAGAGTAGACTTGTAGCGCGAGGTTATGCTAAAAAAATCACCGAAACACATTTTCAGCTACAGTTTGTTTAACATAATCATAACATAACATAAAGTGACATAATCGCCCTACGACGTTTCGAAAATCAGGTAATCCTACATAGGGCTAACGTTGCTCTCGGAGCACTGTGACTATCTTTAAAGAGTTACATAAACGTTGCGTTCTTTGTAGGAACGGTTCCGAATCAACTGGAAAGCATTGTTTGCCGGCGCGTATGGGTGCGCGTAAAATTGTTATACTTACGGGTTAGGCTTCAGCGCAGGGATAATTGCTGGACTTTTTA
Organism: Varroa jacobsoni; assembly: GCF_002532875.2. Classification (NCBI taxonomy): domain Eukaryota; kingdom Metazoa; phylum Arthropoda; class Arachnida; order Mesostigmata; family Varroidae; genus Varroa; species Varroa jacobsoni. The sequence continues at coordinate 248,000 of NW_019213514.1, forward strand.
TTAACTTTGAAGACCGTTTACGACAGCCTTGGCGAGAGGGTTATGACCTCCGCCACAGACATTTGCGTGATCGTCGAGCCCGATAGCCCAGACCATCGCTCCACCGTAGCCTTCTTTCTGTATGAGCTTGGTCTTGTAACCAATACTTTCAGCGTCCTCGTAACCGACCCATTGGTTTTGTTTATATGCATAAGGTGTCTTGGAAGCATTGTCCCATACACGGGTCCATCCCTCCTTAAGGTTTTTGCAGATCTCGTAATAGAAGAGCGTGCCAGACTGTTGGGACACGGGGCCGGGATTGCCAGGTCCAGCGCTATGGTCTCCAGGCTTGTTTTGAGCCCAGTTGTTAAGAGTAAATGACTTACCATAGAAAGCGAAACCCATAATTAGCTTACTTTTGGGACACCCAGCGTCGGCCCAATTCTTCATGCCCTGGGAAACAGTCAACTCGGTGAATCTGCCTTGATCATAGGGGCCCGAATAGAGAGCTACATGGTTACCAAGTTTGCCATCCCAGTTAGCACGGAGATCGTAGGTCATTACGTGTATGTAATCGCAGTACTTAGCCACATTAGGAACATCGTAAGCAAGCCCTATTTTCTCCTTCGTGCTGAAGACGGCTATGGTGAGCAGTTTCTTGGACCCAATAGCATCACGCAACTCCTTCAGAAGCTTGATAAGGTTTTCTTTGTCGGCACGGTCGCCTCCCCTAGCCAAGTCAGCCGGATGCTCCCAGTCGAGGTCGAATCCATCGAAACCATAGGTGTACATCCAGCTGGCGACAGATTCCACGAAAATCTTTCTGCGTTCAGGGCTTGCGGCCATCTGAGAATATTTTTGTACGCCTTCGTTCCATCCACCAACAGCAAATGAAACTTTTAGTTTGGGATTCTTCTGTTTAAGTGCTGTGAGCTGCCTCAAACCATTTTGACCAATATCCCAGTCCGGTTCTAAGGACTTTACCTTCCCGGTACTCCAGTCCATACCCGCAAACGAGTAAATGACATGGGTGCACAGATTCGTGGGTATGTTAGATACAGAACCTGTGTATGGAGCAGGGCGATACCTAGAAAGTATTCAGACACGTTCGTTATTTCATTTGACACCACTGTAATTGGTTTATTTAACAAAAGCTGCTTAAAAATACTGAAAGGTCTTGAGGTGCAATATTCCTGAACTTTACCGGAACTGAATCGGATCATTAATACGAGAGACTTACTCCTGTACTAATGATGCGGTTTTTGTATTGTACTGTACTGTACAATACATGTACCGATAGTTCACAAACGTTTTAAAGGTTATATTTCAGAAAAACAGCAACGGGAGCAGGTAAAGGCTTACCTAGACCATGACTCCCAATAGCAGATGAAGGGCTTAGCTTTGTCAGCCAGCGCTGGGCTAATGCAGGCTGCAACAGCGGCCACGAGAGTCAGAAGAACCTTCATTGTTGGTGCTGCTTCCAATAACGATCGACTTCCCTGGACAGCCGCTTATATAGTTCCAACAGACAGCTTTCACAAACGGAAGGACTTTACTTAGGGATTATACAATTGTGTATTATGATTGATATAATATTTACCTTTAACGTAGTAGGCTGAGTGAACAATATGTAATGTCGAGGAACTTTGCGATACACAGATTTTACAATGGAGTTAACGAACATGCTTCTAACTTTTGCACCACGACCGATCAAAGCGCCTTGATGACAGAAACTTTTTATTTGCTCTTTAATTCATCAATACCCAAATAGTAAAACAGTTACAATGTTTCAAGTTGCGAATATGTCACACATATATATATATATATATTATAGTAGTAGTAGTAGTAATACTATGATTTAAAAACAAGTAAGGCGTTTTTCATGTACTACGTATGGATTCAATTGAAATACTTAATGGTTTATACAGTAAATGTGTTTCCGTGCGCACGTACCACAAGCAATCGCATGTAAGAAACTAGAAGATCTTAAGAATAGCTATAAACAGTTACTTTACTGATATACTAATTTTTAAAAGAGCAAAAAACTCTGCCGAATACAATTAATTGATTTCCATTAGTCTTCTAACTAGGCTGTCTAAACGTTCCCTGCAACATTTTTATTAAACGTAAACGAAAATGATTATGAGATTCCTATTAATGTAGTGTTTAACGTGAGCCGAGTCACTGAGAAGAAACATAGTTACGAACTAAGTGCACCATATGTTACGCAGTAGAGGTAGTTTTAGTTAAAAAAAAACAAAATATGGTACTACGCACTTGTTCTCTTTTAGACCGATGACTATCGACAACAAACATCGGCGTTGGAAAAGCCAGAATCCCATACGAGCACCAGCTGTTTTTTTCAGACTAGAAGTATACGTAGTCGAAAGCAACATGCACATCATTGTTCCAGGCACAAACCACACTTAACAAATAAAATATAAATCGATTGTAAACCCTCTTGGCAACGCTCATATTTTCTAATAATTTTCATACCGTCATATTGTATATTCAAGGTCGTAAAAGCTGCGCGCTCTCACTGACCTATTGTGTGACCGTTTGTCTTGCTTAGATTTTATAAATTTTGATTGAAATATATAGATACGAAATGTTCATTCTTTTTTCGACAATATCTTTCTACTATTACCTGTTATGGCGTAAAAATACGTCCTAAACTTTTCCAAGATACTACCAAAGATAATTCTCTTTACCTTAATTACATATTGTTTTTAGTAAAAAATGCAAAACTATAGATATATGCATATTACTCTACGTGTTGAACTGGGACATTTTATTTTGGCTTTTAACACATACCTGGGGAGCTACTGCGCACAACTTTCAGTCATTTTGGTCCTTGTATTAGCAGCTGATCTGCATTTTACCTACTGCATGACGTAGTTAAATTTCCAGAGTGATCAGACTATGTCTGCGCGCTAGCTGGAACAAAGGTGAGCTCACACAGAGCCGTGAGCACATTTGTAACGAAATTGGCTATACTCGACATTGATCATTTCGGGACTGATCAACAACAATTAAGCGAAACAAATAACGTTGGGCGTGGTCTCTTCATTCTGACAGGACGTTTTTCCAAAATCAACAGTTTTCCAATATTAGGTAAACCTTTTCTATTCATTAGGCCAAAAAGTTATAGGCACATACAGATCGTCTAAAACGAAAACCTAGTCTAGCTAATTTACAATGTAGACAGCAAATGCTGTGCTTGAGAAGCAAGGTGGCAGAAGAACTGCTAGCTCCTGCGTGATTTAATGGAGGAAAAATTGAATATAGGCAATGGCTAGAACGAAAATGACTGATCAGTCCAGTCGATAGTTGCTGTCGCTGCAAACTATTGTATTCTATCTCTTATACATGCTTGAATGCTTTTCTTCAAATAAAATACGCGATATAGTCGGTCAGGTAACGGGATTTGATGTATCAAGTCCGCCAGAAACATAGTCTTATATCACCAAGATAAAGTAAATATGCTCTGAAATAAGTTGAAACGTTTAGTCAAGCCTACAGTTATCCTCGAAGCCGATGAATAGGTATTAGCCAGAAGTACGGGTCCTCTACACAGTTCAGATTAATAAAACTGTACAGGAAAATTAAGTATCTTTTAGGGCTATCAAGTGTGACTAACTAAGCATAAAATGCAGTTATGTATAGCGCAAGATTTTTAAAATAGTTTAATATAAAAAGATAAATTTTAATCCTGTTTTTTGTTAAACCATTAAAAGTCTATATGAGAAGCTACCTTCTTGTTAGTGGAAGGAGCATGTCCTGCAGACCCATGTATTAATCAAAAATGCCCGTTGTCTGGGGTAGCACATCAGCCGTCGTATATTCAAAACACACGAGTTATTATACTATGTGAAGTTGTTCGAGCTTGATGATCTCAAACATCTGCGTTGCTTGTAACAGCATCAAGGTTTTCAGCAACGTCCATGTTGCGCAAGTCTCGTTTGCTAGTCCCCAATTCGATCGCCGGCTCCCACAACACACGTAAATAGGCCGCATCGATAGAATTCCAAAGGCCCAATCATTATTAACCTATACAAATATGTTCAGCGTACTCTAAAATCCTTCTTGCTCTAAATGGCCATTATCATTTTAAGATCATCGACATAAATGCAAGGTTTGATTCTGTAGTATATATTTTACAGAATCTTAAAAAGAAGAAGAAAATGTAGTGTTTTCTGTTCTAATTTTTCGAGGGCATCTAGTGCATTCACAGTCGGTTTTGGGGAACGAGTAATTGACCCTTTATACAAACCAGCTGTTATTAGCATAAAGTCAGATAGCTAAGTGAGAGATGGGGTCGAGCGCCTATAGAAGGCAACATAGGTACAACGGATTTGTCTAATATTGGCTTTAAGGCACGCTGAAAATCCGTGTACGCTATATGAAGAGGGTAGTTGTCACTGACAATGAGGGTGGCATTGTGGCGACTGGTTTTTTTTTACGAATTTGCACCAAGGGCTGAAGTTTAGATCCTTAAAATTCGAAACAATAGCATTGGAAATTAACCGTTTCATTGCTTTAGGACGAAGGTAAGTTAAGAACTGTTGTTGTCTGAACCCGTTCGCTTACTAGCTTTACTAGCACGGCCATCCATACCGAGCGATACAGTCTGGAGATCCGTCTCCACTTAAGCGAAGGCTGGAGGGCAAAACTGAAAAGCTTTGTCTAACCCAAAGGTACCTTCGAGAATGAAATTACCGACATTAATTCAGTATTGCAGCCACCTTTAGGATTCAAGTCTTTGAATTGATTAATGATGACAATTTGGTACAGATCGCTGGGTTGGAAACAGCCTCTAGGGACCTTAGCGCATGGCAGAGCTGCATTCTCTGGGCTACAAGAGACAGGCTCTCCGTATTGGGTCTAGAAGAAGCAGGTCTGTAGAATCTTGCAAAATCTCCAAGTTCCAGCCAACTCGTATGGGGTAGAGTCCGTTGTTCTTAGTGTGCCTTCTTCAGACGATTCTGCAACGCACGTCAATTGTTCCGATTGCTCAAAACGACAGATTTCGGTTAGCTCATCCTTCACAGACAGACTGGGGAAGTCACCATTAATCTTTTTTCCGGTAAAACTGTAAACTATATACTGTGTTCTATACCAGAAAGTAAGCCCGAGCCTTCTTGTACACCAAGTTGTTAAAAAAAAGACATGCCATCTCGGCAGGATGCTCTACCCCATCAAGTAGTATGTATAATGTAATCGCACTATGAAAGTATTACTTCAGTAGGCGGGTAATGTACAGACGTATGACTTCGAGTGCCCTGCAAATCATGCGACGTAAACTCCACTCGATTTTTTATGAGGGAAATTCAAGAGCAAGATGCATAACAGCAAACTATGGACGACGTAGCTTATGATCCAGATAACTAATAATCCAGTACTTTATTTTTAATCTAGTGAGACTCAAGCGGTGTGATCAAACATTAAGGCTATTCGGGTTAGATCTTTTATAGATAATTAAAATATAATGAAATAATATTCATCTGTGTATGCAGTTATGGGACACAACACCTCCCCATGTCTGCGTAGTTCCAGCGGCCTCCGCACCTTTTGTGATCACCCTAACGTGGAAACTGAAGGTTGAGGCCTGTCAGGTATAAGCGGTTGAGAAATATAATAATATCAAGGGATTCGACAAATGAGTCAAGGAAATTCGACCTTTTTTAATGGATGTATAACTAAGAAGATCTAGTAAAAATGGATTAGGTACCTCTATTAACGGCTTTTCTTTTTAAATCTGATTTGTGGTTCGATTCTATGTGTTTCATCTAAAACGAACTTTGTACAGAGGCACGCGACTTTGCGAGTTAATATGTCTGAAATTCAAGTCATAGGTAAAGTTTCATAAATCCTTTAGAGACATGAAATTTTCGAATTTATGGAGACGAGTTCTAATGTTATCGTCAAATAGACAGACAGGTTATCACGAAACTGTTTTTCATTAAAAAAAAATCGCGGACTCCGAGATTTGGCTTCAAAAAGAATTACTATTTTCATGAAGTGACGATAGTTACGTTTGGATACAACGCTCCATAATTGTTTCTGGAGCTCCATAATTCCGTCGAGAATTAACGTGCGCGGTATTCACCTATAATGTAATAACTTTACGAAAGTTCTGTCCAGCACTCCTCTTTGTTGAGCTAAAGCATTTAGACGTATCCACAAAGCGTTCAGCATGTTCATTAAACTGTAAACACCGTTTCCTGTGATATGTAGTGGCTGCCGTTGACTATAACGAGTAGTTCGCTGAGCTTTGATCATAGCTGTACTCCTTTTAAAGATCCCTGGGCATTTCAAGCGACGTATGCCCTAAGTGAAGGTTGTGAATGTAGTTCAGTTTCCGTTAGGGTTCTTAAAAGCGTCTACGCATTGGCAATAACTTTTAGTAAAAAAGATATATCTATGCCTATCCAGTATACATATCTGTGTGGCGACGTGCAGCATTAGAATGACGGAACCACGATTCAAGTAGCAGTGATGAAACAACTTCCATGAATCGTCAATCTTTACGTTTGTAAATTGCGGGTTAGGAATTTTCCTTTGCTGTTCTCTAAGTACATAATTAATTGCATCGAGTATAAGCTTGAGTTTTTCATTTCTAAAAGATGTCACTCTAATTTCGCGACTTTCCAGAATCTTGGGTTTCGAAAGAATGATGTCGGTTAGCTATAGGAATGACTACATATCCTCCTTCCCTATTACGTGTATATGTGTCGGGGGGTGTCCCTTGCGCAAACTCGGTGATTCGGCGATACTTAATGTTTAACTCGTAGTTCAACAGCATAATCGTCTATCGTTGTGAGCACGAAAATTGCAGCTTTTCTTCAAAATGCAGGGAGCAAGCGGCAACGGTCAGTAAGTAATATTAACGGGTACCTATAACGATGACAAACAGTTGCTTGTTTTTACGTTTGTTTCCGTTAAGATATTGTTGCAATATGACTGCACGAAACCGCACACGCTTGCCCCTCTAGCAACCATTAATAATGGAAGTTTTAGATCGTCGTATATAAGTGGGAGAAAAGTTTTTTTTCAATTCTCTAAAACTTACATGCCACTGTTTGTTATAAATAAATATGTGTTTCTTCTTTATAGAATGTTTCATTAGAAACTTGTACCAAAAGCTCTACAAACCTGTGAGATAAACATGCCATAAAAATGGACCATCCCTACCGTAAAAGATAGTTGAAGTAGGTAGCTGAAAGTAAATAGACGAGTTATCGCCTGTACCTTTTCTAGGACAGATCATCGTTTTATTCTATCTGTTAAAACAGAGTCATTTCTTCAGAAATGCATAGAAGATATCCAGAAGTCTTGAAAAAAGCGCGTTACTGAGCATTCTAATTCGATATCTAGGATCTCGATCGATAGAGCAGGATGTCGGCCCGACTTAGAGACAGTACAAGCGGTGACTCATCTACTTGCTCCGAAGGACATTTTTCAGCTACGCTCTATGCAAACGAAGAATACTAACCTCCATTCAAGACCTCAGAGATTGGTTGCAATTTATCTATCATCTCAGCTCCCCGGTTTTTCTCTTCACGACCGCAATCGGAAAAATGAAATTTGAATGTTCGACCTCCAAACTTCAAAAGCCTTACAAGTTCCGTTTTTGATACAGACAGGCAGTAAGAACTGGCGTTGCCTTGCGAAACCCAAGATTTGCCTCGGTTTTCTCGGAGTTTCTTTCTTATTTAGCGTGTTTGAAAAATTGTTTCTGAAGACTATTTAAGTGTGTGACTCGTGGAAGTAAGGTCGGTTCTTGTGCTTTTGGTAGCTTTAGTTTAAAAAATATCACGAATCGTATTCTTTAATTGACATAAACACACACATTGACATTCCCTACTCCCATCCCCTAGGTGGATTCCTCGTTAGAGTTTTTGTGTGAGTTGGATCGAGTTTTGGTTTGTTCAGCTGTTCCCAGTCCTTAGGTCTTCATACATGATGTGAGGTCGCTACAAATGTCACCCATTTACCCTCTTATATTCGTTCCATTAATCAAAACATTTCCGTGCGTTCGAATCGTTGGCAGAAAATAAAATGTTGGCCTTTTCCACTTTGGTTCGTCGTGCTTTTTTCAGATATTTGAATCTTCCGTGAACAGCAGCGTTCTTTGTCTGCGCGACGATGACATACTGGATCCACGTTTTCGAAACGGACAATCACGTGAATGGTGCTGGTCTTTACGTTCGGGACAGGGCTCGACAGCTTGATGATATAAGCAGTCCTTTTTAAAACAACGTGACATTCCTACAACTTACGTTTCTTGAGTCCTTACTAGTAGTCCTTGTGTGAAAGAGGCAAGGTGAAATCTAGTGCTTTCTTTGCGTGCTGATGTGGTTCCTTCAGTACAGTTACCTTCCTTTCCATTAGAGCGATCTGGCGAACACCCTATCCTGGACATCTTAGACCACACACCCCTATTAGGCGCTTCATCTGTGTATCATTTGTAAGATATTAGTCATCTTTGCCAGTTGACGTAATTTGTTCACAAGTCTGCTGTGTCCTCACAGGCACAGCAAATCAACAGAAACCTGTAATGCACCGCAAAATGCTCGCCATATCGTTTGGGTATCTCAAATCTGACGTGACGTTTTTTGTCGGGTCCATTGATTATCATCCTTACGCGGTCCGCTGTTGCTAGAGAGGCACAGTCAAATTTCAGGCTATTCTCGTAGCGACTAAGCCGACGGCCAAAGGTGACACCATACTTCGGACATCGCCAAACTTGGGAATTCTAGTTGCAAAATTTACTGCCGTCTTATGTTTTTTTAAAGTATGTAATTTTTTTGTATGGCAGGTTATGTATTTGGTTCTATAATTGTATCTAAAAGTTGCGACTATTGACAGTGTAAAAGTTTTGGTTGGCAAGCGGACTTATAGTGACATGGAAATTTATCAGTGTGCTTACACAGATGGTCTGACGAGTACAGTTAGGCTGTTCTTGTTCCATTAGAATTATTTGTGAAACGGTCCCTCAGAAATAATTTTGGAATTTTTTGTGTCTCCTCGTCGCTAATTGATATGGTCCGCCCAACGTATATCCTATATATAAGATACTAGATTGAGACCCAGTCGTTTCCCTCTGGAGATGATTGTGCATGGAGCCTATTCAGCCAGATCGTTTGTATATAATTCAGATAGAATGAAATTAGATTTTTGTATATATACGTTTGTGGAATAGGACAGTGGTTGAGCTTGCGGAAACGTCCGTCGCTAGTTCAAAGATAGGGCCAGATCTGTGCGAAAAAGGCTGCGAGAAGCGAATAGCTGCCATAAAAAAAGCCAAAGAAGCTTAATAATAATAATAATTAAGTTAATGATATACTTTAGGTAAAATCTTAGATGTATAAAGTTTCTAATAAAGAGATATCTATGCGAACTCATTTAGTCATCATTTTAAGGCGTCACTTCCGACCAGATTGCCATTTCTTTATTATGAAAAACATTATTTGAGAGTTAAAAAAATAAATAAATATATTGGAATAAATTGTCAACTTGGATAACAGTAATTGCTATCATTATATCAATGTGAATATGGAAATATGAAGAAGACACATAGGCTATTTAAAAGATTAGCTAGGTTATACCTAACCATATAACTCTAATTCTAGATAGATTAGCTACTAATGGGCTTTAAAGATAATGGTATTTTTCTTTTTGAAGTTAAACTGAATGGGTTTATGCAGTAGAAACCACAGAAAAGTCGGCAAGAATCAGCATTGAATCAAGTGAGCAATGTTGCCCAGTAGAAAGGCCCCGATGAGAAAGAAAAAGCCACTTTTCTCTACAGCTAAATATCGTCCAATTGGGGCGAGCTCAAATATATTTTAGATCTCCCATCGGCGTATTATCGCATTCTCCAATCGTTGGCAAATGATATTAACAATAGTACATTGACATCAAAAACCAAGCAGTAATTGAACGATTGATTCAAAACTCTTGCTGATGGAAAAAAAATACATGCCAAGCCTAAACAAATGAATTAGTCGAGGCACAGAAAGTCATAAAAAGAAACGGCGGGTAAATACAAATTTTTTCTGTTGGGTATTATGTTGAATTCAAAGATGTTGCGAAGTCTCTGACAGACTCCATATTCTCGTTGGCTTTGTCAGCTCATACCAATGAAAATACTAAATCATCAACAAATATTGCTTCTGTCTGAGCATTATTGCCAATCCGCCCGCGCCTCTAATCTGTATTATCTTCATCGTTGCTAGCTTAGAATATATCGAACGTGTTAATCAGTGATGAAGACCAAGATGAACTTTATTGGCCGCTAGTCTAATATCTTCCTTATAATTAGTATAAGCAAATATCGCGACCAGCGCGCTCTCCTCTTGTTTTTTCTAAAGCTCAATTATTGCGACCATCCATCACAACACGTCAGATGATCATCCACAGAAGACACTATTACTGATATTGTCTGGTAAACTAGAGTCAACGTTCCTGGAGTTAGGAAAGCGTGGCTGAAATCAACCAAAACAAATGTCGATGCTTTCATAAGCGTAGCAATTGTGTATTTACGGTATGAAAAACGTATGCTCCAGAACCGTGTACTTGATGTCAATGATCACGAAATCATTTTCTACATTTCTATCAATTCTGATAATTATTAGAAAATATTATTTGCCGATTGAGAGTATGAATCTGCAAGCGTTTCCCTGTTTGGTAATATCGATTTAAGCAGCTCTTAGTATTGGGTTAATGTCTCTGTAACACTCTGCCCTCGCGGCAGTCTACATACCGCCGCGTCGGCGGAATTGATAGAGCGCTACGCTTATCCCATATAACTTTTAGGGATAACTCAAAATTGCATTTAGGTCCTAATGCTCGCTACCCCAAATGATGCACTTTTTCTTCTCACTATTTTATAGACTCGTTCAGATTATCCAACTCGCTCCACAGGCCATAACGCCCCTCTTAATACGCGATTTAGACTAGACAATAGGAGCAACCCATCTGCATAGCGTAACATCATGATTGACTTATGTTGATGTAGGCAAATCTGCACGCAAATTTTTATTATTATAACGCGATATTGAACTGTCCTCCATCCAAAATCGTGTACGGCTATGAGTAGAGGGGCTGTTTTGTTAGTTTTCTTCTCAAGTAAATTTAGCAAATGTGTTATCGGTATAATACGATTGTTCGTGACACACATTCATGTTGACTGCGATTTGGTACGCAGCTACTAAAAGGAACACAAGTAGAAACTAATGTTGTCGTTTTATTCACTACAGGCAGTTTATTTTCGATGTTAACAACATACACAGTTGTGTAAAAAACAAAAAAACAAGAGTTCTATATTAACCCGTGCTATGCATGTATACGTACTGAGAGATCGAGCAGGTGTTAACAGCTTTTCAGTTAGATAGCTATAAAGTCAATATTTTTAGGCAATGCCGCATCGGGTCGGCGCCAGCGTCATTTCAAAGTTCAAATTTAACAGTGGTAGACAAACTGAAATTGTCAGAATGCTCTTAGCCAGACTTACATAGAGCACCTCGAAGACGAGCAAAATTTCCGCAAAAAAATCGGTTTACCATACAATGTGATCGCGACGAAGGCTGCCCAAGCCCATGAAAAATTGCGCTGTCTATGGTTAAGAAGCGTTATCGGACGAAACCAAAGATGATTCAGCCCTTTTCATTCTAAGGATTTCGATGTGAAAGAAGACTGACTGACTGACTGACTGACTGACTGACCGACCGACCAATTACGCAAAACATTGATGAAATTGTTACGAAAGTTGGGCAAGATCTACGCCTAAGTAGATATGACATCGCCAAGGAAGTAAATATTCATCACCAAACGCTTAAAGCTCACTAGAAAAAAAAAAAGCTCGATATTTGAACGCCACAAAAAACCTACTCGATTGTATTTTTCCGTCTAGAAAACTCTATCGAAATCGGGCCGCCTCTGAAGTGAAGACAGGCTACGTAGTCTGTAGCAAAGCCCGGGCTGGCACCAACGAAAAAATGATGCCATGTATTTGGTGGGATTGAAAGAAATTTGTACATTATGAGCCGCCGCTGCTGCTGCTGTCGCTTGCCAAGACAATTGATCAGGAAGAGTTCGATTATCAGCAACTAACAAGATTACAACAAGCCATTGAAAAACATCAACCGAAATCCTTGAGCAGGACCTTCGTCGTCCTACACCATGATAATGTTGGGTCCCATACATCTTTAGCTAGCCGGAAAAATTGAGGGAAGTCGAATAGGAAATTTTAACCCATCAATCGCATGGTGTTCGTTTCAGTCTCCGCCAAGCTTTCTTCACGGTTCTAATATGGCTTTGATGGCCGGAGACGGAAATCAAATTTTTCTCTCAGAAGCCAACAATGTGATCGTTACTAGAAAGGTTAGAGAGATACCACTTTATATCCAAATGCTAACTGGATTGGGTGTGTATATGTTGCATAGTACAATGAGGAGCTTGTACAAATCGAAATACGAATGTAACTAGTTAGTTTCTTCTTGGAATAAATTTTAGCTCACATTGAATGAACGTTACAAGTTACACGGTGAAAAAGTAGCCCTCAGAGGGGTTTTGTTGCTAAAGAGAATCAGGAATAGAGAACATTTGGGTATAGTACCCGTGGCTAGATTTAACAGAACTCAAACTCACACCGGTCACACAGGAATTTTTAATGATATTAGTCATCATTTTATTTTGATATTATCATCGTGGGTCGAACATCACCTGCTCATCGGAAAACGGGCGTTTGGCGTAAACTATCGTTGATCTGTACAGCTTTCCTTCTGTTTCGGTAAAAGTCGTTTTGCTACAGTCTGCATATATGTGGTCGAAATGAATAGCGTACGTGTCTGTATAATTATGTCAATCGGACCTAGTCAAGGGCAATGGCCAATAACTACCTCCATTGAACAAACTGATGTTTTCTGCATTTCAAACTGATGCAATTCTGCATGGTTTTTTTTTTTCTTTTTAAGTTCATGCGGTGTCATTGGATTCAACCATGCATAAGGTTTCCACCCACACAGCGTCGGTTATTACCTGTTCGCTTAGTGGCAGCCATGTTTGTTGTTTACTATAACTATATTATGCACATGCAATAACCTGAGAAGCCGTTTCGGCCGCGTACCGGTATCGAACACAGGGATCTTTGAAAGCGATTTTAAAACAATCCAATTTAGTAGAACGTGTGTAAGGAAATATGCACTTATATTCCTTGACCCGTGAGAGAACACAAGTCAAGATATTCTATACACGAATGAGAATAGATTGTTGTCTTTCATTAAAAGAAAAACATCAACATCGCTGATTTTCAGGACGACTGTCGACGGATTCAGTGAGATAAGATACGTAAAAACGTACTCATTTTACATATGTCCGTGTTTATATTTTTGATGAGCGCACTGTAAACATAAAAACACATAGCCAATCAGCGACTATTTCAGCCATTGCTATGTATAAATTTAGCGAGTTTTTAGTAACGAAAGAGCAAACAGCAATCGCTGTACTATTAAAAAATAAGACCGATTTTCTGTCAACTATGCTAGTGTATTAAATAGTAAATTTAGTCAGATTTTTCCCTTACAAAAAAGGGCCACATCTATCGGCAAAGAATTGGTACCATTTTTAAGAACATTAAGCGTTTTATAGATTTTTTATCAGTGCTGGATTAGGCTTATTATATAGAGTTTGGTTGGGGCGGGCTTGGAAGCGTCTGTGTTATGAGTGATATGTTTATTAATAACAAAAGCTATATATAAAACAAGCAGTTTCTGTGATTAACTGTCTATAACTTCGTGTATTCGAGTTGTTCAATGGACTGTCTGCAACTGGTTGAGGCTTATATTCATATATATATATATATATATATAGCATTGATAAATATATAATTCAGTCTTTAGATAGTATTTCATAACATAAATTATCCATAGTAACTTGGTATATATGCGGTTCATTTACATGATTTGTGTCGAACGCACAGTGCGGCCTAGAGGATAATACAATTAGACAAAGTCAAAATGTCGGTAAAAACCGTTCGTCAGCTTTATCGCACATCTGGACTCCACCGTCAACGCTGAGCAATTTCTATCAGTCTCCGTGCAGTTCGAACAGTAAAAAATTACCATTAGTCCGACTAGAAAGACTAAAAGTTTTTCAGCACCCTATCCTGCTTCCTTATAAAGGAAACACGATCAGGTCGTAGCGTCTGTAAGCCCTGCACAATAAGAACTCCGATATTCTAGGAAACCCCCATCATAAGCTAATAGATCACCACAAACATGTCCATACGTTATCACGGTAATCCCAAAAATTGTAATTAATGAACACAAATGACTTTCACAAGCTAAATCACACTTATAGTATAACCCCAAAAAAAAAACGGTACCGTTCCTCTATGTTTGCGCATGCAATACAGGCCCGAGTTTAAGACCATTCGTTTGTTCTGGTGAACAAGAAATATTCCCTGAAACAGCGTAATGAACACAGTTTCCATGCAACATATAGTAACGTTTGCAGAAGTAGCGCTATGGTTATGAAGACGAACTTAGATAACATAGAAGATATAGTATAAATAATGGGACGTTCCATGGGACAGGCAACGGCTAGTCTATCCAATACCAGGCAAGTAAAAAATATGTTTTTCGTGAACTAAAAGGCCCTATTAGGCTGAACTATTCTATAAATTGCCAGATTAAACGCGCGGAGAACAAGCTCAGCTCCTAAAATATTAACAAAATATTATCTAAATATGCTACATTCATTAATAGTTTTCTAACAATTATACTGCATCTGTCTTCTAACAAGCCGTACGTGGATATTGCGCAATGTTGAAAGCCAATGAACAAAAAAGTTTAACGACAAGCAAACCATCTCACGATATCTAAAGGTCAATACGGCACGTTAGTCGCATGCATCAGCACCAAACAGTCGTGCCAGACTAAGAGTCAACCTGAATCCGTGGCAAGGGCTCACGGGTGTCCGACGAATGGAAAGAAGAAATTAAGGGGAATACCGTTCGCCAGACTGATACTTGACTTTGCTCTGTTCAACGCCTAGACGAGCAGCAGAAGGACGTTAGCAACTGACCGATAGCGTCTGCAGAAATTGAAGTGCCTTTCCGTCTGATCGAAGCATTTGATAAATACATAGTGCTGAAAGTTAACAACAAGCTAGTTGTTCTTCATTTTAACCGGATGGCAAATCTGGAGTTCCCCTTAAGTTTGCCAGAGATGGCAACGTATGTGTACGACCGCCTGGACCCGAGGACCAAAGATTGGCCTCTTATAGGAAACCCGCTGTTCCCACTTGTAGTCTGTGGAGGTTACCTCTGGTTTGTATATGGATTAGGGCCTAAGCTCATGAAAACCCGTGACGCACTTGATTTACGCTGGGCTATTCGATTGCACAACTTATTTATGGTAGTTTCAAATGCTTATTTTTTCTGCGCGTTCCTGTCCAACTCGTATTTAGCCAACTACAACTTCTGGTGCCAAGGGATGATGTACGCAACAGATTTGAATAGTCTTCGGATTGTTAGCCTCGGATGGTGGTATCTTCTTGTGCGGTCACTTGACCTTCTGGATACAGTATTTTTCGTGTTACGTAAGAAGTTCAGCCATGTAACTTTTCAACATGTGTCTCACCATTTTTGCTGCATTTTCTTTGGTCACATCTGGCTCTCACTGGGCATGGATGGCCAAAGCCTCTTCGGACTAAGTGTCAACTCTGCGGTTCATGTAATAATGTACATGTACTATTTTTTGGCATCATTTGGATCTCATATGAAGCCGTATCTGTGGTGGAAAAAATATTTGACAGTTATTCAAATATACCAACATTTTGCTGTGATCGGCCACGGACTCATCCCACTATTCTATAACTGTGGCTATCCAAAGTTCTTCATCTACTTAGCTTTGCCTCAGGGACTGTTGGGACTTGTCCTGTTTTTGAACTTCTATGCGCTTACATACACTGACAAAAATAGGTTTTTCGATATCTTTTCTACTTCTGTTTGTATCCTAAGCGACGACAACGACCCAACAAAACCCTACAAATCAAAGGCGTCTTTCGGAAACTACAAGCACCAGCAAATCAAAAGTGAAGCTGAAGAAGAGTTATTAGATAAAACGAAGAAAATGTCTTAATTGGAGTATGAATACTTTGTGTGTGTACGCGCACGTGCTACATTATAGAATATTTACGATAAGACCTCAAATCTAAAAAGGAGCCACATGCTCGACTGTCGTAAAAAGACACGCTAATTACCGTAAGCGTTCCTGTCGTTTGGACTAGAACTCAGTATTTAACAAATGAAGATAACTTAATACGAAATGGTTGTATCTTACGGGCTAAGGCTTCAATCGTGACACAGTATCCATAGATCGAACAAAATTAGGTTCAGTAACACACATTACTTGAATCTATCCCTATTCATTTATTAGTTCCGGAAGTAAAGCTTTCTCCACATTATTTTGCTTTCAATAGTCCTTCCAAGCTTCTTTCACCAAGCTATTTACATACGACATTACGCTGCACCTTCGATTTTTTGCAGTAAAAAAATCATTTATATAGGATCTTAATATTAGTTACTACGCTAAAGCTAAACATTGAAGATTCTGCATAAGTTCTAATTTGTTGGCTAGATAATAAAAAATTCTACGTTCGCCAGTTAGGTATTACTTTAGACAGCTAAAATCAGATTTGTCGGGATCCGAACCAAAACGACCGTAAGTGCTGTTTAACTGTTACCACAAAAAATGCTACGCACTGTTACAGTCTACATCGGGTACTAGGTCGATCTCATGAACTGCATTCATTTAATAAACGAATGGGAGTAATTACCGTGTATATATTAGGGAAGATGCTGTAAGAAGAATAACCTACTCATTAGACCTTAATGTAATAAAGGCCTTATACAGACTTTCAAGCTTTCGGAGCCTATTCCACAGTTTTCAAGACAAAACTGAAAATAGATAGCGTTTTTTTGATCCCTACTAAATAACTGAACTTCGATAGATCGACATCAGATATTTTTAGTATTGTTTTTTCCAGAGTTCTTATAGGTACGCTTATATGTAATAATTATAATTATTATTAACTATAATTTTTAGACTAGGTTTTTCTGAAGTTTAGCTCACTAGGTATTTCAAAATGAAGTTTTTAGTATCAATATGACGAAAATTGTCCCATTTTAACAGCAATTGCTTGCCATGTCGGCTTGCAATAGAGGTCACTATAAGAGTAGGTGTGCTAAATTGGTACGGAAGGTTTCATACTGTTCCATTCACCGAGACCCGAGGAACTGCAGTACATAGGACCAGCGTCGTTCTCATAAAGCTCAGTATTTTAGGAAGAACCTAAAAATAACCGTTTTAATATTCGTACTGAAATTTTCTCAATTGTTTTTTTTTTTACAATAGCGAAATTTTAATACATTCAGACCAAACCACTCTGACATTTGTTGAGAAACGGCATTCATACGATGTTTTAATCCCTTCACTATGGGCACACAACGGGCATATTGTAGTGGGTTATAAAGTAACACTCGATAAGCAGTTCGTCAGTGAAAATTTACGTGACGTAGCCTCCTATACGTTTTGTTAATAGAAAATTTCAACATAGATCGATTATGATTTCATCCATATCGCAAAGTTTACGTTAGTGTTGTTTTCATTTAACGTTTTAAATCTACGTCAAAATGAACGCGTGCAGATAAACTCTACAAGGCCACGAGCCGCCTCGTCAGTGTCAAATGGAAATAATAGTTGTACTGATAAATCAATAGAGGATTTTTACTCGATAAAGTAGATATATTAGGAAATATTTTTCCTATTATGTAATACTTGAACATGTACCGATAGTGTGTGATGACGGTTTTTCCGCGAGCGAACCATATATTTAACGTGGAAATGCCTTTTCCGCCTAATCAGTAGTTGGTGACGGTTGTGATGAATAGGAAGCAATGGAGCTGCACAGTAACGGGAAAAGGTGTAACACATTTCGGTCACATCTCACTACTAGAACTACTTTCCAATTTTATATGTCCGTATAATGTTTGAAAAGTGTGATGAATTCCCGTGCTAATAAACCAGTGAACAGATGTACTCGTTTTTTCAGTCCTGTGTTTCATTGCTCTGTTCGTCCTATAACGTTATCAAAGGCTGACCGCAATAACGTCCCTGTGCTAAGGAAGAACTCCGGCGGACCGCGAATCTACTAAAACAAATTTAGTGTAGTGGAAGCCGGATATATCTGCAAGGTACAAGGTGATCCCACTTCATGGACGAATGCCTAAAGACAGTATCAAGTGTAAAAGAGAAAGATATATATCTGTATTAAGGCTGTCAAACTTTCGCAATGCGATTGTTTATCTGTTTGAGCTATGGGAAAAACATTTCTTTACAGTTAGATGTTATTAAACGATGCCTAAAGTTATTCGTTGAGATTAAGATTGATGAACGTTAGCTGCGAAACGCGCCGCACCGATTTGAAGCCGTTGTTGCGGAGCGAATTCTAGAATTTTGAAGCATCTTGCACACCTAACTATAACGTAGCCGTCTACGAGAAAGCCCACCTTACCAATGGAAAATTTTCCGAGTACATCAATACAAAAAAGTTACGTACGGGCATAGTAGTTCCCGTGCCGAGTATATTCAACAAGCAATTCAGGCTCAGATTTGAGCAATCTACATGTATGTTATCAATTTTCGAAAGGTTCAAACCTACGCTGAAATTACCCTACCATTGTAAAATGCTCTCAAGACTATTTGCATTACCTAGTATATTATAGGTGATCAAACGGGACTACATTGATGAGCAACTAGTAGAAATAATCAGCTTGTAGAATAGAGAATGTTCAGCAGTAATACGTAATCTTTTAATATGAGTTTATACATATTTTTGAAATTTAGTTTCTAAAACTAGGTTCGATGGTTTTTTCTTTATTATGTGAAATGATCGACCGTGGTAAATAACATAAACAAATCAACCATGGGCAAATCCTGTGAACGCATGTACATTTTATTCGAACTATTAGAAGATACAGACCCTTGCACCAAAAACACGGTATAGCTGTAGAAATCTCTTACACTTTTATCGAATTATAAAATAAACCGACGTTGAATAGATGTTCTCGAATCATGTATTTATGTAAGGGGTTATAGAGAGTTAATGACTGTGGAATACACCTATCGTTAACGCTATTGCAATTATCTTCTACATCAATAGGAACAACACCAGGAAAGCAAAGTTAGCTTCAAGTTTTTGGGTCTATTTAGAAATGCACTGGGCTTTTGTGGGGTTTAGGTCGAGATCATTTAAAGAAATCACAGGCATCAATCGAGAAATTTGTTTTACTCATAGATTATCGATCATCGTTCATTCCGTTTTCGGTAACCTTGAATTGCCATACTGAGCAGGGCCATTAAGAACGAGTATGAATTTCGCTAGTTTCTCCAAGTTGGTTAACTATTAACTTCGTGGCAGAAGCTTATGTCAAATGATAAACATCTCCGATAAAGTTTTGCTTTATATTATTTGTGGCCCGCCGATTTATACAGCAAAAACATTATGTTTGCGTCGCGTGAGCAGGTAAGATCCAATGAAGAGGATTGTGATAGACTCAGATGGAGCAGGGTCATGCTTCTGAATAAAATCGACTCGTTTGTGGTTTAGGATGCATATTGATTCCGCCAGCCCGGTAAATACCAGATGTACCAAATGGTACTCATTCGAAACGGCCGAATGTGATCGATGTCAACCCAACAAGAGCCCATGCCTTTACCCTCTATGTGCATCAAGTTCTTTTTCTATCTAGTTACCCGAAATTTTCACTCTCCGATAACGGGCGGCTGTATACTGCGAGCGTACTTGAGATATTTTGTTGTGAACGTTACCGCTATTCCAGCCACAATTGAACATGCGAAACGTTTTGCTGGTACCACCAAGCCGGACATTGTTGACCCTTAAAGAACACGACTCATTACAGATGTTCCTAATGTGTCATAATACGCAATGATAACGGGTCTGAATGGTTAGACATCTGCTGAAACGTCAGGCACGCATTAATCTTTGTCTAAGACGAGCAAAAAAATCCTAACCTATCCGATAGATAAGAAACAATAGAGCGCATCCATCTGACGGCGGACAAACGACGAAGCCGATTTGGAACTGTATCACAATATGTGAAAAGCTTAGTTCGGTTCCTTCCAGAAGCCCGTGTAACGGGTGCGTGTTTGAAAATGGCATGCCAATCGGTGAAGTACCCGTTAAAACTCACTTGCATCTAATGAACATTCCTTTGTGAACTTTAGAAGCTACAAAAAATTTATTTGCATCCAATCAAGCAATCCGAGAACAATGAGAAAAACTTGTCGAGAGTGGCCGACCATGTCCCAAGAGCGCCTTACAAACATAGATTTTTTCAGTAACAGAAGCAACATGACTACCGCCTACTGGGCAGCAATGGAAACGAACTTTCATGGGTAGTAGAATTAGCATCGAGTGACCTAGTCTCTTAACAGACAGAAAGTCGTCATTTTGTCACAGTAGCAGGAATAATTGTAATAAAAAGTGGTTTTACTTGTGTAGTAAATATGTAGTAAGGACACCCCAATATAGTTTCTAAGGATGCAATAAAATATTCGGATATGAACCCGTAGCTAGTGTATTTTAGTCATATGTTAACGATAACATAGTACTAGGGTAATTCTAGCTATGTCAGTAATATGTCCCGGTATGTCCTACCACAATTATGTCCAGTTAATATGCACATCAATTTTCGCAACCAGCAACACCATTTTAACAAACATGAGATGAGGACCCAATGACCTTCAGGCCATTCTGAATTATATATATAATAACACTAATATACATATTTAGAAAATATTCCAAATGTCTGTCTCAATCATTACAGCTCATTCTAACTATTTCATCGTGCAGTATAATTAAAACAGTAACTAGAAAGCCTCGATCATCATTTTGCTATTAACTTGTTTAGGGTTCAAATATTAGCCTTTGACGACCCGCATTTTGAGCACTAACTTTCACCTTTACAGAATCGTTGCTATGTCTAGGTAAGTTTTAACAAAAACACGATTATCATATTAGGTGGCCCGCGTGATTCGCGGACCTGCATGCCCCAACATCGAGCTTAAATAGCAAATATATTAAGCTGGCAAGTATAATAAGCTGGTTTCACCTGTAGCCTCGTACCTACCGATTAGGGTAAAGAGAAAAATTTTATCGCTTAAAAAAATCTGGCTTTATTTACCGCATCGATGCCGCTACCTAGCTAAAGCTCGACTTGACAGCGCCATGATGGCGGTAACAATGGCTAAAGTAGAGGACAATTGCCGTACATATGAATTTGTAAGTTAAAAACGACACGAGGCAGCTATATTTTCTACACTGTATTTAACGGAGTTTTCGATAGCTTGGCATTTTATATTTTTCTCATCAAAAACGCTAATTTTACTAGAGTTTTATGCTGTACATATGTATGCTACGGTTCGTATTTATGATCGCACCTAGTTAACAATTGCGCGAACGAGACCATTCGTTTGGTGGGTGTTTCCGCAACGGGGTAACTATAACACATATGTCCATATCGTCATACTTTTGCAGTCTGCGAGATTTTTCTCTGTCATCACATGGATGCTTGTTGCAGGCAACGAAAATTTAAAGTTTCCCCCGTGAAATTAGTTGCGACAGATTTTATGTTTAGCAAAGAAAAATTGTCATAATGGATCTTGATTGACTTTGAGTATGCGAAAATAGCTCGCCGATACTAAACATCTACTTGGCAGTAAATGTTTACATTTAGTAAGTAAAATGTTTTAACCCGAACAGATATCCATTCTTCTCACTGGAGGGGTCACCATATTTAGTAAGTAGCCTAACGTCACATTTCGAAGGAGAATGAACAGTGTTTCGCGCGATCCGCTTCCACGATTTCCGTAAGCCTTACATAACCCATCACTGCTTTATTAGGAAATGCTTGAGACCCAGAGGTATCAACGCTAATTCGTTTCTCCAGCTAGCTTTTTTGAGAGAAGCTCTTATAGTAAAATGTGACATTTGGGCATATAAGTGACGAAAAAAAAAACGTATCATCCAAAGTCACAGTCGTGCTTGTATTGCGCCAGTCAGTACTTCGAACGAGCTCCCTACACGATATGTATCAGCAGCTAAAATCGTCTTTTTCGGCTTCTGTGAGTGTCAGATACTTGAAACAGTTTAGTTTCATAAAAAGTAATCATTCTCACCATTTTCTTCTAGAAGCATTTATAAACCGGGCTGGCTAGTCGCTCCCAGAGATTTCATCTGAAATCAGGCTGGAAAGTTGTGTAGGACATGAGTAGCAGCGCGTATTTGACGATTCAGCCTATTTTTTTTTCTAATTGTAATGTATATTATGATAGTATATATGATGTGTTTTACTTTACTTTAAATCTGTGTTTTTTTTTTGACAATACACCTAGCTTTAGTTTATGCATGTATTGCTTTCATGGCTCACAATTTTCGGTAGCCAAAATTATTTTTTTCGAAATTGCATGGTTTGCTTGAGGACTATGTACTTGTAGAGAAGCGAAAAATTAATCTAAAATTCGTCTCGCTCGATCGTCAGACAATAATCAAGACGGATTACCTGCCCGCCACCGTTAATCGGCCTTAGATACGTGAGAATATGTTGATCGCCCCCAACTTATACTTGTGAACGTACACAATTTTCGCAATTGTGTATAAAAGTTATCTTGTTTTAGGGCCTGGGTTCATTAGACAAGCGACCAATATGTCTGAAGCTGATGCAGCTGTAGCTGTTATGAAAATACTTTAATTAAAAAAAAAAAATTTGCTTGCCTTTGTTAGACAATTAGAACAGAAAAGCCGGCCGGGCGGCTGGCTGGCTGGCTGGCTGGCTTTCAATGATATAGATAAACCACAAGTGATAATATTGATAAAGCAAGTTTTTTCATAATCGAGAAATAGGCTTTTTCCCATTGACCGAAATGATCTAGTTCTTGTGATCCATTGGACGACTTCGGGAGTAGATGTTCGAATCTGTGGGTGATACAACTTTCTTTTACAAATCTAGTATCTTACTATATCTTCGATATGTTTCAGTTTGCTGGGAAGAATTGCTACTAGCATATATGGCAGCTAGTTATGAGCATATCGTACCTCAAACAATGCTAGTCTGTAAATGCATTGCTTTCCAAGCGCGCATCACCCATGTCAGGAACAAGTACCGAACGCTGTGAGGAAATTCAACAAGGCATCGTTGGCACGCTATTGACACGTGTAGCTTTTGTTTAGTAGGAAAAGGACCATTCTAGTCGGGTGCCGAGTACATGCATGTATAGGAATTAGGTGAACCAGATCGAGGCACATTTACCATGCATAAATTTACCACTGGCCTCGGCAGATAATCAAACGCGCATCGGGTTTTGACATCGAAGCTTATTGTTTGATATGACTCTGTCGAACGCTCCATTACAGGATACCATTGCGCTTTCTGCCTGTCGGTATATTTGATGCTGATCCTAAGCTTGTGCAATGATGATGGTTAGTACATGGCGTGTACTACTGTGCCTGCCAAAATAGAGAAAGAGAGAGAGAGAGAGAGACGGGGTGAGGGACAAGAGGCACTATATTTATACGTGCGAGAGCCGCCATCAACAGCAACAGCAAACAAGCAGCTCGTTGTTACCCATTTTTGCCAACACATCTATAGTGAACATGGGTCTAGTGAACATGTTGCTGTATGTCCAGATTTTCTTAAGGCCTTAGGTCTCTGCGTCCTTTCGCGTATGTATGTTCGACTGTGATTTGACTACAAGTAGTGTCGACGGTTGTTTTACTCTCGAGGTCCGCTAGTGGTGGCTGTGATGTAGATTACATACTGGGCTGGGGCTCATGGAGAGGGCTTTGAGCGAGAGCGAGGGTGAGAACAAGTCGGGCGTGGGCTAGAGCCACGCATTGTAATGCCGGCCTCTAAGAGCAAACGGGCCGCAGTGCCATCACGAAACAACAAACGAACTCAGGCACCACTGCTGCAGTTCATCTGTAAAGCCTAAGCCCGTGTGGTACTAGATACCCGATTATATTGTCGTGTTTATGGTGATCGTGGTCGTGCTGGTGTTTTTGGTGCCAGCTCTGCTACTACCGTCGGTGCAGCAACTGCCACTGCAACAGCCATCTCGTTAGAACCGAAGAGAGATAAGTGCAGTAACATCGTCTTCAAAGTGGTCCGAAAACGGCCTAGCGAGCGAACGCACGCGTCAATAAGAAACGCATCGCTTCTGCCGGCCGCACCAATTTTCAGTAGTAGTTACACCTGCATCAGCATATTCGAGCGGGTAAGGTTTAGGTGATGAGTTGGACTGTGTCATAGCGGCGGGAAAAGTTGTGAGTCCGAAGTGACGACGCAGTTCGCAAATATAAATGACGGAAGAAAAAATTCTGTCTGGGTGACGTGTTTGAAGGGGCCCGCGTGTTTCCTGTCGTTGTTCTAAGGCAGTACTGGGGTAACGCGTTAGAGCTGCCAAAGTGCGTGCGGCAAGTGAACAGGGCTCGGCAAGTGACGACGTCTGCGTCCCTAAAAGGTCTTAAACGACGACAGATTCGCACGCATTACGATGCCTTCTGGGGGTCGTATTGCGGTATAAATAGTATCATTTTTGCTAACCGATGCGCTACCACGTTTTAACATGGCGTGAATAAAATACGTTTAGAAGACAAAAAGCAAATATACATTGGATGACTAATGTGTGTAGAAATGTCTGCTAATCTCTTGTAGGAAGGGCAAATTTGAAGCGGATTGAATAACAAGTGATTTTTTGGTGAGGAAAAGGTGAAAGTTAGATAGAGCCAATAGCGCGAAGGTCGGCAGTACATTAGTAACCACCGTGGGTTCAGAAATGTATCATCTAACTGTGTCACGGGAAAAAGCCTGAATACGTGGACTCCCTAGCCATTGCGTGCGAATTAATTATGTAACATAATTTTATCGTTATTACTATATTAAGCACCGTTGCTGTAACAAAGCCAGTCAAGCAGGAGCCAGTGTGAGTAGCATTTCGAAGAAGTTTCTGAAGTGAGCTATTTTTCTGCTGTGTCTTAATTTGCGTTTGGCAGTAATTGAGTGACGCCCGATGCCCTATGGTGTAGCCCTCCAGGATTATTTGTGCGTGTAAACCCGACGTACTTTCGTTCCGAGTCGTGGACTTACCGGTCACTAGAACACATAAATGGATTTGTCAAACGCCTTTGATTCTCTCGTTTTTTGTACTTGATGATTTTTTAGTGCCGACAAAATACCTCCTTGAAACAAATTCTTATTGCTTGAGCAGATCTCCCTTATTCGTAGCATCAGCTGCAACAACGATTCCGGGGGGTGCGATTTGTGTGCGCAGTGTTGAGTGCATATACACCACATTATCCTTAGGAGTAGTAGTAACCAGCGTAGAGGAGTACCGAGCGTCAAAATTCGATCGTTGACCAATTGCACAAAAGTAAGTTAGCCGATGGATCCAAAAATCAGATAGTAAATGAGAAAAGAGTTCCAACTCTTTCCGTCAGCGTTTACGTGTAAGCAGCATCAAGTATCACAAATACCTCATTATAGATAACATCCTATTATACGGCCAATAAGGTGCAAAGTGCGACTGATTAAATCAGTATCGGACAGAGCTGGGTGAGGATTGCTCTGTCAGGAAGACACGCCGGTGTTTCGCCGGTGTGCCGCTTGGAGCGCTGTAGTGGTGGTGGTAAAGCTGGTTGGTACAGCGGTAGGTGCGGCAGCAGCAGTAGCAGGTGGGATACTGTGGGGCCCGCCGAGAACAGGGTGCACGGTCGCGGTCCAATCGCTATGCACCTTCGCGGCTCTTCCCTTGCGAGCTTTGAGAGCCGGCGGTCGAAACGCCAGCGCCGACTGCTGCTCCAACTACAGCGACGCAGTTGTTTCCATCACCTTGCGGCCAGCCACATCTACGGCGCTCAGTGGAAATCATCTTCTGTCACTGGCCGAAATCGTCTCTACCGAGCCCACTTCGATCTGCTCGCCATTGCGATTGGCCGCCATCACGTCTTCTTCTAGACTTTTGCAGGACGTGGCGACTGCTCCGTAAAGACGGAACAGGATCTCGTGCCGTGGCACTTCTTGCCGGCTG
The DNA here is from genome assembly GCF_002532875.2 of Varroa jacobsoni. Lineage (NCBI taxonomy): Eukaryota > Metazoa > Arthropoda > Arachnida > Mesostigmata > Varroidae > Varroa > Varroa jacobsoni. The sequence continues at coordinate 274,153 of NW_019213514.1, forward strand.
ACGACCGAGCCGAGACTATTCCAATGCACAAATGTTGTTTCTGCTGCTCCACGCGAACGGGCTCCCTCGCCATCGCAGTCGGCAACGTCGTAAGTAATTAACCATGAATCTATTCATTCTGTTTCTGCGTACCTAGATGCCTCGTACCATTTGTAGTATGCTGAATAGTTCTACTTGTTTCAATTTATGAGCTCATTCAACTAGTCTAATACCAGTGTACAAACGTATGAACGACATTATCACCGGAACACAACTCAATGAAAACTCGAAATTTCTCATCATATTAAGGGATCCCTTGATTCGAAAGAAAAATTAACAATCAAAAGTCGTTCGAGTTAATGTATTGGCTAGTAGATACACTGGAGTTATAAGCCGTTTTCATAGAAGCTGACGCGTACTACGCGGAAGGATACCGTCGCTAATATTGAGCTACTGATACCGTTAACTCACTGCATTAACGATAGCTCCATAACGGCGTGACCTTATCCGATAGATGAATAGATTTATAGGGGTGTAGATTGTATATTGCTTCACCATGTAGAACAATATGCCAAAGACGTTTACTAAAGAGAGAAAAATTTACGATTCCTTCTACTATAATAGCATTCGTTCAAACGAGCCGCCCAATTCATAATTAGTTTTTACGAAATTCCTATTCTTATTAGTATAGCAGGAGCAGCACAATATAATATCACACACGCAACTCTATCGTTATGCACGATTGACGAATATGCCATCTGTTACACGTTACCCGAACCAAGTTTTGCCTACAACTTCTGTTCTGTATGAAAAATTTTCACCTATCTACAAGGCAGGGAATTTACACATCGCGAACGGATTCAAAAAACAGAACAATCGTAATAATAACATTGATGATTGAAGTAAGTAAAAATGTCAGTTACACCTCCATGTGTATATTATACACCTACGTTATTTATGTTGAGAGTGGCATCCATTCGTGTGTTTATATATGTGTATGCGTACATAAATACGTTGCTGTGACAAACATAGTGCCTCTCTCTCTCTCTCTCTCTCTTTTTCACTAATTGAACGTGTGCGGAATGCTAGTTATAAGGGGATCATGTAGTTATTATCTTTGGGAGAAAGCGTGTAAGCAAATGCGTAACAAGGCGCATTCGTATCGAGTTGAGTGAAGACGCTGCGTAAGATAAGGCGGATGGGCGTTTCCTTCATCGTCACGCACGACGTTAAGAAACTATGCAGGGAAAAGAGGCAGGAGGATACGCAAAGGTTTGTTCCTCACCCTCGTACGTAATCCAACTGAGAGAAACTACCCACTTGGAAGACAGCCTCAGATAGTTGCCGTTGCTAGGGAGGCTACGGGAAAAGCAGCGGTGCTCCCAATGGCGGGCCGTCTGAGGGCAAACCTGTTCTTTCTTTGCTGTCCTGGGGAAGCACCAACGAGAACTACTTTAGGAGCAGCAATAGGTTCTGTTCCTATTTCTGCTGCCAAACGATGTAGTCTCGCGCACACGATGAACGTACTATCTATATAAGCGATTAGAAAGAGGTTGGGTACCATTAGCTATAACATGGATTGTCGACTTGATCCGGCTCAAGTAGATTCCAGTTAAGCCCATAGAATGAATCGAGCCCAGCGAACCTGGTTACCTGGACCCTTGGATACTTTGAGATTCTGATCACTGCTCCGTCAGCAAACCGTTCACAGCTTCTAACGTCCGCAGTGGAATGATAGCAGTGCGAAACAGGATGTGGTTGGCTTCCCAAAGACTGTACCAATGTAGCGCACGGAAAAGTGATACGAACTAAAGGGCAAACGACACACGAACTCTTGAAAAATAGATGTAAAAGTGGCAAGCGCTTAAGCTACCTCGCACATTTTATGGCTGCGTTCCCCCATCTTAATTCAGATGGAATTCAGAATCCTTTTAATTAGGAACCCTACTGGGGGGTGTCTCTGATGTTGGATTGGCCCGACGCTAGCAAACTCTTCCAATACGCAAACAGAGCACAGCACGGGTAAAACACTGATATGAATACGAAATTGCAGCACCCAACTCATGGTCGATGGGACTTATTATGTACTATTTAGAACTAACGCACCATCACGTGATACGACTCAGAGTTAATGTATGCAGCCGCCTTGAAACTGGCAAGATTTAGAATGGTACAACGATTTGCAAATAGAGGGAGAATGGCTTCAAAGATGAGATAATTCAGATAGAGAAGTGGATACATCTTGTGCCGGTGGGTGCAGTCTGCAGATGATAAAGATAAATGAGGATAGTGGGCAAAAGGAAATCTCTAATAACAAAAAAGTGTTTTTCGTTTCACCCAATCTCTCGAGCAGCTTCATTCACTTCATCATTCTGTTCAATCCGGTGTCGTGACACTACTAAGTGACCACGCTTACTCATACGAAGATGGACGGTATACTATGCGTCCGAAGGTAAACGACATGACATATCAAAAATGCTGCCTACAGTTTTTCCCCATATGCATATCATTATATTGGAGTGTTACGTGTTGACTATATGCGCTACGCCTGCTGGATCTAGTATGCTATTGGACGTACTTCGGAAGGTTTGATCATTGTACTGTCAGTATGTTGAAGACGGTGCGACACAAGGTGCACGCCGACACGAAGCTACTCTTTGGCCTTAATGTTAAGCACTGGCTTTAGCTGAAAAACTTCCTTACTGGATTGTAAAATAGCACGTGGCTGGCCACTAATCATTATTTTATTTCAGAATTATGGACAAATATATTAAAAGCTTTCATATATTTAGTGTGTATATCTTATTTGTTTATGTGTCATCTATTGTTAATGGAAAACGAAAGGTCCATGTGTCACATTTCACCTGAAAAAAGGTCACCCTTCGATCACTAGAGGGAAGTAACAGTGAGGTTTAATTCAAATGTTAGAGTATACTGTGCTTACTGTCATAAAAATGACAGTAAGCACAGTGTAAGCTTTTAGTGATCAGGTTGATGTTGCCTTTTGCGTAGAACGGCCATATTTTCACATTTCTAGTCTGTATAGTAAATGTATTGGTCATCGTAACACTTAAACGGATCGTGCAAATCTACCTACGGCCGTCTGATTTCGTTCCCGCTACGAAAATGCCGAAAGAGACACAGGGACCAATCCGCCACTCAAGGCAAGTATTAATATTCCCGATATCTTGAGGAATAATGACGTAGTAACGTGAAAGAAAACTGGATGAAGTCAGGTCCCGGTACGTGTGTTAATGACCTGTTTACCGTCTCGAAATCCGTCTATTTTTGTTCCAAGGACCTTCCGTAAGGGTCACTTTTCTGTTTGCACGTACCATTCTTATCAGGCACCATGTTTAAATGCAACACCATTTATAACTTCCCCGTTGACATCGAACTTGGTAAGGATTCATTGAATTTCGGCATTATTTGTGTGTAGGCTGTTGTTTTGTCACAGCATTGTCTGGAAGTGTTCTATTTTATTGAAATGTGGAATCTTAAAAGACCTAGTAAGAATCGGAGCGTTCGAATTAGTCACGAGCTCTAGGTGGTCGCCAGTGGAACTATGTAGACAACAATAGCAGCGTAACCTGCTGTCCGTGTACTTAATGAGCCCAGAAAATCAACCCCCGTTGCACTAACGGAAAGCGTTGCGTTTAGCTTGAGGTTTGGTATAGTAGAGACTGGTTTAGTCATCGGTTTTTCGGAATATATTTTGAGCATACTACAACATATCACCTCCGTGTGCGAGTTATGCGAAACGTTAACCAGATTTCGTAGGAAATCTAGGCAACATCGTCTGAATCAGGGTGAGCCCAGTTGAAGTATAATTGGATGAAAATGTCTGTAACCTGAGTTCGGCGGTGCCCTACACCCGAGGCCTTTGTCGGATAACACGGTATGCGTGTCTATATGTACTCTACAAAGGCTTACGGACGGCAAGAGAAACGACATCATTTGATGAAGCCTTCGTCGACGATTGAAGCCCAGTGTAACATTAAATTGCTAATGCGTTTGGTTTTATGAAGTGAAGAGACATGTAACACTCGGTTCAGATCTATACTTTTTGCTCATATCTGAGCCATTTAGTTGGAGTTTGTGCGTCTTGAAATGCATCCAGATAATTTTTATTCCTTCACTAAAGACACTTATAGCCTATGAGACAATGTCCGCCGAGGGGTCTTTTGTATTTCAATTGTTCTACGGTTAACAAATTGTTCTCTGGGCGCCCAGATAACGACGAACGGTTTTCGACGAAGGACGACTGCATCGTCGGCTGTCGAACGACGCGCTACGTGAATATCGCTTAATAGTCCGGCTATGGGTAAATTTTAAAGAGGCGATTTTTGATTTTGCAAAGATAAACGTTACAGAGGATAATGCATTTAGTGAAACGTAACGAAAATGGATGACGAAACCAAACATTGAAAAGATTAGGTGACAAAAAAAATGAAGTTGCTTGTTGGCAGTGAGACTGACAGCCTGATAATAAACGGAGATAACTGAAAAATGCTTGAAATTTCTGTACCAGTATGTTTTTTTGCGCTACTAGTAACAGGACAGCGTAACCCAGAAGGTAAAAAAAATGTGACGTTTTAACAAACATTTTACATCAAGGTAACGTACTAACAGCTCAATTATAGCTTCACCTAAGAATACGTTTAGTCTCTCAGCGACTAAATTCCAATGTGCGGCTATTATCTTGCTGATAACCTTAGGTGACGATCGTATCAAGCAGTTGGGCAGAGTTCTCGCTACTTACTTTTACGTTTCTTGGCCTGCTATAAAAACATTATTCATCATGTCAAAATAGCATATTCCTTTCGCTAGACTACTGCAGCTTCATATAGAATCATCCACATAGAAGTTTATGACTATTTTCTGTAGGAAGTTTTCATTACTGGGCCCGTTTATGGGCGCCTCTTACTGAAAGTAGTATCTAATGCCTCTTCAGTGAAGCTATGGTAATCGTACCCGGTAATAATTCAAATCGTAGTTTTCTGATATTTCTAGAGATCAGAAAAACCTCAGGAATGAACGTTGCTCAGGGCTTACTTTAAGCCTTAATCAAAACACTTTTTTGATGTCGGTGAAGGTACGTTTAAGGTAAGTAGTTAAATTTTACGTCAACGTTTCATTTACTAGTAAATCAGGACTATGGTGCAAAACATCGTCTAGAACGGCTACCTAATTAGCGTGTTTCGGCCTATCCTTTTTTGACGACAATTGAGTTGATTCCGGGAATTGCTTACAGGACAAAATAGAATGACTCTTTTACAGCTCTCTTAAACTTATGCAGTTCTTGATTTCCTTGTACGAGCCAGTTTCGCGTGTCCTAAAGTCGACAGGCAAATTTTTCGCAATTGTTTTTAGTAAAGACAGTGTATTCTTTGCTGACCTTAATCAATCGCTTCGTAACAAAGCTTGTACAGGCAGCCCGTACCTTTACCTTGAAGGGTGAAAACAATATATAGGCCATCTGCATGTTTACTGACAGCCTTTCAAGAAATCAGATTTTTTTTGCTAATTATGCGGTTATGGTGGACTGCATATCCTAAAATAATCTGATGTAATCCTCGATTACGCTATTGATAGGTCTCCGTTAACCAATTGTGCCTTTGGATTTTTTTGCGTGTTCGGGTTCTACTTGACTGTAATGCGTATTGAGCTGACGCCACTTTAAAATCGTTGACGGTAACGTTACTCTACAGGGGTTTCTATGATTCGAGTTTTACGTCCACCATCGACGTAAAGCATTCTATCAGACGGCTTGCTCCTAACACGAGACGCAGTGCGTCTATGGCCGGATTTAAGCCTAGAGCACAATGCGTCCCTAAGACTAGCAGGCAAATATATTACACACTAGGCCATCGCAGAGACTGTATACATGAGCCCTATCGTTAATAATTTTCTCGTAAGGTAGGAACAACGGCTATATGGACTTCACACAAACAGTGTCCTGCGATGTTGTCTGTTAAAGTTCTTAATATTACGTTTACAAACAGTAAATGCTTAAATTCTCGTCTGGGCTTAACTGGAATAGGTCCGAGGAATAACAGAATAGTTCTTACGGATCGGTAACTTAAGTACTTCCTCTCTTACGGTATTGATGACAGAGCGTACATTGGTGCCGACCCAACTTTCCAAAGATTTTTCCATCCCTGATCTAGATACTCAAAGAGTCTTCGGTTCGGTGGCGGCGTGGGCAACAGCAAAAATCTTTTTGTAATAATGTGAAATAATTCGAACGTTCATAATTGCTAGAGCGACTTTTGGGAACGGTTAATTAATTTCTGCTATAAAATGTTTTTAGATTTAAATCGTTTGCCCCTGTCCCAAAATAGCAAGTGATTTTGCTTTAGAAGACAGCGAACTGTAGTACATTGTGCTATATGAAGGTAATAATTTGTGTTTAAAAAATATTTCCATAGCTCATACAATACAGTTGTGCTTTCACTAGTCCTTAAAATCTTTTATAATTTTCTACTGGAGGTTGTTGTTCTAGGGCTATTAGAAACAGATGACTGATAACGATTTTCAGTACGCATACGGACCTTCTTTTTGAAAACTTCTAATTGGTGAGTTTCGTTAGGACTAGGTTGTTTTTGGTCTATGTCGCTTTTTAAGTTCTCGTGATAAAGTTTTGTGGCTCGTGAAAGAGAATGCGATAACGTCTGGTGCGTACCACCTGAGAGTATTAGAATGTTTACGTTTCGAATAGCAACAGCGGCGAACGAAGTTGCTCCGGCTTGTATTGATCTTGCATATTATACATTAGACAGTCGGAAGAATTTCTTCTACTGTGACCTCTCAGCTTTTTAAGTTCTCCCGAAATCCTCCTTCGAAACGTCTCTCACTGCTAGGTACGGCTTAGCTGTAAACACCAAGTTGATGAGTTTACCTTGCCGTTTGTTAAGCGATCGTATCCCTCTGTCTGAGTTTCCCGATCGCTGAGATTCGGCATAATCTTACAGAGCTCGAATCACACATATTCAACATTTCACTCCCCTAGAATCGTAGAGTCTATTCTTGTAAGTCGTTTCGAATAATAACCGTTTATGGCCGAGCACCGGCGTAAATATCGGTGTGAATGTTCTGCGGTTCTCTAAACGTTGTTACTAAACGGCGCAGTCCCTACGTTCGATAGATGTCCAGGAACGTTCTCAGCGTCATTCTAGCATCGAAATTTTTGCTTCGTCTTTTACGTTTCTTGTCGTATTTCTTCTTGGGCGCGAATGGTTACGGTACCGACTCATTTCGTAGAGTATTTCAACACGTGCCCCGTAGTGCTCTCATGTTTTAAACAGCTATTTGGTTTTATAGTTCATTTTGCTTAGTAGGATATTGCCTTCAATAGAAACGTCGACATTGTTCGGTTAGAGGCTTTATTTCTGAAAAAATTGACCGTTTTTAAGTCGATTTGAAGCACATAGGTGTGTTTTAAAACATTATAAACCATAGATACTAGATTTTTTTTACTAGCATTATACTCACCATCACTGGAACACGTCTGTGTTGCCTGAGCAGAAAACTGTGACACGTGATTTTTTCCGCATCTTTCCATCCAGAGCGAAATAATACAACTAAAGAAGAGACTGAAACAGACGATATGATAGTGCCAGATTCGGACTATATGGCGGATGTATTGAAATTTCCCATAGAAGTTTTCTCAATGTTCGCCGGCTAGCTAAAGATGTACGCGGTCTGGTATCGTCATGACGAAATACAACGTTCCTTATGTTTACTAGTTTCAGTCATTATTTTCAATGGTTTGTCGTAACTTTGCTCGATGTTCACAGCAGAGATCTGAATCAACTGCTTTACCAGACGGTAGCAGCTTCCAATGTGCTATATATAATGCATAAAATCATCTTTAGCGTTAGTCTAAACTTTGCCACAGATCATGAAACACATTTTTTTTTTTTTTTTTTTTGCACATTGTTGATGCAAGTCAGATTTCGTCACGAGTGATCAGCCGCTTTAGAAATGGCTTGATTTTGTTGCGTTTCGGTGGAGTTTCGCCGTTGGAAGTAGGACCGAGTAAGCATTTTCGCACTAATTCGTGTGTGGCACTCAGGAACAAAATTTCTTTCGTAGTCAGAGTTGTTCAGATGGTTAAAAACCATTGACGGTGGAAAGCTAGCTTCTTGGCAATGTCATGGCTATTTTTAGGTGTCGATTTCTAGCAATCATTTCATCGGTTTTTTTCTTTTTGTTTTCGTAATAGGTCAACCACTGCAAAGAGCATATTTTAGACCGAAATTTCCGCAATGAAAGTTATAAGTTTACTTTTGGGCCATTTATTCCGATACCACATCTTGAACACGAACACCTAACACACGTTGTTATGGATCTGGTCGACATTTGTGCCTTTATTATATAATCTTTGTAATGTATAGCAAATCCTTGAAGGTTTCACTCATACTGACGGCGCTTCATACGAAGTCTGAATGAAAGTATGTTAATGAATTTTAGAACATCCATACGAAATCTCAGCGTTCCGCCAATGCTAACCCGAGATGACTCATATCAATTACCTGAGCTACGTCATTTTATAGCCATCACATCGGGAAAATCGTTAGTACCTTCCCGGCGATCCAATGCACCTCGGCGGGCGCTGGACGAGCTCCTTTCAAAGAAAGTCTAGTTTGATCGCAATAATACGGCGATTGCCTGACACTGGCGAAATATTTTGAGTACTGCCGCTGAGGTACTACTTCAGTACTTCTACGATACTGACAGGCAAGCAAATCGCTGGTTTCGTTCACTGATCCTCTTACGCGCCCCATTGCGTTCGCTCCTGTTTAAAATCGACATCAAGCGTATAGCTATGACGGAATAACATTTATTGTGTAGTATCGTACATCATAAAAATGTATGCTAGGGGGTAACTAGACATATAATTATTCCGCATGCGTCCTCAACCGTTGACTATGCTCGCTATCAGGGAGAGCGTGACCACGTTTCACAGTGACACACTGGAATGAGACGCTTTGCTAATTCCGAGATGAACAATAAAGACGACAGCGACCCGCGACCAATGGCAGATTGAAGGAAATCCGTTCAAAAAGTTAACGTATACGAAATATATAGGCGTTAGAGATTAACTTTAGGGTCGAGCAGTACGACTTTGTATGAGCGTGAGTTGTGTGTGGATAGGAAGGGGTGTCTAATGATGCTCGTCTTTGTAAATGTATGTTTTTGTTATTGTTGGAGAAACAAGAGAAAACAGAATAAACATGAAAGCAAGCGCATTTCCGCTAACGAAATTCGTACGGTTTATAAATTATCCGAACACCGTGACCATTATTTCGAGTTGGAGTGATTCTTTTCGAAAGAACCCGCCTGCACAGCGACCCTATTTACTCATATAAAAAAAAAACTCCACTAAGAACCGATATAATTTGTATACGTTTATAAAAAAGCAGGCTAAGAAATTTTGTTAGAGGGTGTTTTGCTAGGTTCTTTTCATTATGTACGGAGCGCGTGTAAACATTTCTCGAGCTAAGTACGCACCTGCTTTTATTGAACGCCGTTTGTGACATTCTTTTAGTAGTACAATTACAATAGGACATTTCCATTAGTATTTTAAATGGCCGAGTTCCTGCTTAGGCCATTTGGAAGCCTGCAACTCAGCAAATCTGTCTCCTAAAAAATAATACCTTGAACAGCGGAACGTTTTTCGAAAATTAATAAAAAAAAAACGGATAAATAGAATATTTTTGATGTTTGTTTGTAGCCTATTACTCTATGAGATGGCAAGTCACTGTCGTCGCTTTTATCGACGCATGTTCACCTACCGGTCTAGCAAGCTGTTGTTACGGTAAATGTATAAGGGGTTAGATAGCATTGTCGTGTTTATATCAAGAAGCGCATTGCAAGTGTATCAGATCAAGCATTTGCTTTGAATTTTAGATAGTAATATGAAACAGTTTATATCTATAAGCTTGCAGCAAAGGTACAATAAATATAAACATTTATTTTATATA
>NW_019213515.1:0-4272 GCF_002532875.2 Varroa jacobsoni
AAATGCGTTAACCATGTTGATAGTGACGAAAGCTTGTATCGAGCGTGACTACAGGAGGTGTAAGTTTGCCGCCGCCCTAAATCGTTGTCGCCACTACCTAGAAACAGAGTAAGTTTTCTGTTTTTTCCGCGTAAAGGCAGCAGGCGTAATTGGTTGCAGAAGCTGCCACTTAAACCACAGCAAAAGGTGCGCGACCCAGCTAGCGAAGAAATAGAGAAATACATATAGAATGTAGAAAAGTCTTCAGTTGTCGATTTCGCTCAATCACTCGACCACAGGAATAAAAGACGCTGGTGCCCAGTTTGAGATTGACTTCGTGAGGGCCTGAATTTGGGATACGACTATACAGAAAGAGATTTCCTTTTCTCAGTTCCTGCATATCCAGTGTAATCGTGAACATCTTCGCTGAGCGATACATGCCATCTTTTAACGAATGAAGAGAATTCGTTAACGTTTCACCACTCTTTTAAGGATGACAAAGTTAAAGAGATGTTCTCGTGATTCCACATTACGTTTCTTATGCACAAATCTTTTCTTATCTAGTTATTTATCACAATAGCAGACTGAAAGCAACTAAACAAGGGCTGGTAAAAGGCAGCCAAGAAGAAAGGCGTATTGTCGATACAAGCTAATTATAGCAGGAATTCAATTACTGCGTCCGTCTCAGTCCGATCCCAGCCAGATCCTAGTCAAATTCTGGCCTGTGGCGGGAATAGTAACATTGCGAAACATGAATGAACCAATAAGGCAAGTGTTCAGGCTTGCGGGTGTCATCAAATAAAAACAAGGGTGTCCTTTGTGACATGTCGGATACATGTCTGGTCGATACATAACCTTTGGACTAAGGGGTGACTCTGCCTTTAATTCTGTCAAGTAGTGCCCTGTCATTCGCTATTCAAATATCGACTGTGTGATTGTTTATCGACCCTTCGAAGTATCTGCATTACTTTTTTGCTCGCTGGCAGAGAGAGTAGGGACTTGCAACGGACAGACTGTAGGCTAGCACCGACCGAGACGCGGCTAGCAAATGAATTAGCTAATGTCTTTGGCTATTTACGTAGTGTTACTGGCGACACTGGTAAGCCGACCAGCGCCGGCCAGCCAGATAAGTAATAGCAGAGCAGCGAATCAGTCCAGTCGTTTAAATGGGCAAGAACGAGTGGTGGCAGCTTTTCCAGTTCCGAGATTCAGAGGTTTTGTTTTCCGACTCTCTACCCATCGACTGAGTAGTATACAGTTACATACTTTACAATGGTATACTTCACTCTGTGTTTAGTACCCAAATGTCGCTCTCGGTGCTTCTGCGCCTTCTATAAACGAAGAAGTGCTGAAAAATGCGTACAGCGAAACTACAAACGAGCCAGAGTAGTGATAATACAGATTATCAAAGTACTTTTGGGAGGAGTTATGTTGTGTTCTCCTTGACCTTTCGTTGGCGTCAGGATCGAAGAGCGGCCACTTTTCGTGACTGAACTAAAGCTGTGATGTGTTATAAACAAATATGAAGGCTTCCGTTAGTACTCTATTATACAAATGTGTACGCGTGAGTAGTTCGACCTAGCAGAGGACTATAACGGCGTATGATATTTGCCTAGCAACGATAAACAGTAGACGGCATCGAAATTTTCGTTTGATGCTAGTTAAAGTATTGCCTTGACCATGTAAATTTACGGAAAACTACTAGCTGCGTTATACTAAAGGATCGTCGTTTATTTGGTGCTCCACTTTCAGTCTCTCGTCGGCATCCCGACACATAGGCGAGCACTATTTCGGCCAGGCGCACCATCAGGCGACAGGGTACGCGCATGGCTATTACGGTCAACAACGAGTGGCGGCTGGCTCTTGTGCTCAGACTGCGGCCCCTGTTCCTAGCGGACAGGTACGTCAGGGCACGTCAGGATATCCCGATCCCGCTAGGATATCGGCGAGCTGCGGGGGCTACCCGGCTTCTGGACATCCGGGGGCTCATTTAGGTGCTCATCCGGGAACTCATCCGGGCGCCCATCCAATGCCCCACCCAAGTGCGCACCCTTCAATGCGAAGTGGCAGCGTTGGAAGCTCGTTTCGGGACTACCCACAGGCTCAAGCTCATCCGGGTTTGCCGCATGGCTCCCACAAGGCCGCCAGCAGCAACATGCACTATGGCTATGCTCATTACGCTCCTATGCAACAGTACGTCCAGCAAGGCCCCGCAGTGGGTCGGCAAGTAAGCCAGATGGGTGGCCATGTGGGGGGCCAACACCATCCGTATGGAGGCCACCACTCGTATCCCGGCCATCAGGCTCATCACCAAACAGCTCATCAAACCCATCACGCCCAACAGGGAGGAGCCTGTTCGTCTGCGAGCCGTGACCCATCATTATCAACAGCAGCCGGCGTCGTTAGTCCAATCGAACAACAACAACAACAACAACAACAACAGCATCAGCAACAACAACAGCGTAAGGAGTGCCCCGCATCCTCGATGGTCTCCCCCCCGTCCTATTACCAGGGCTGCGCGGCTGTCGCCTATCCCCAAAACCTCCTCGCACCCCTATCGGCACAGCAAATCTCGCAGAGTGGCAGTAGCTCTCAATCTCAATACAACTCATCAAAGTACCACACCTTACACAACAGCCAGCAGTCAGTAAAGCAGCAGCAGCCTTCATTAGTTCAACAGGACAGTACTACTGCTACTACGCCTCAACAACAGCAGCCTCAGCTTACCGCTCAGTCGACTACTCAACATTCCACCTCAGGCGGCCTCAGCCCTCATAAGCCAGTACACCATCTTCAGACCACACCTTCTGTTGGACCAGCAGCAGTCGGTGGCGTTGGACCTGTGACCACCAGCGCCGCGCGGACGCAGTCGGCCTCTTCGTCGGCCGCAGCGGCTGCAGTGGCAGCGGCAGCGGCCAACCTTCAATACGGTTACAGTCAACAGGACCCGTTCTCACCACCAACGGCCACCCAGGCTGCCATTGGCGGCCAGTTAGTGCAGTGCCCGAATCTAGCGAGCAACGCCGATGTGTCGGCGACGACGACGACGGCAACAGCCAGCTATTCCCAAGCGGCAACGACTACCTCGACGACGTACACAAGCAGTTCGTCAGCTGCTGCCACGGCAGTTCAACAACATCCGCATTCACATCCACATTCGCATACGCATCCTCACCAGCAGCAGCAGCCGCCACATGTCTTGCATTCGCTACAAGCGGTTGCGCATCATCCGCACCAATCGGTCGATCCACACGTGGTTGTTCATCAGCAGCAGCAACAACAGAATCAAGTACAGCAACAGGTTTGTTCTCCGCCGACAATCTCGACCCTGTCTATGGCCAACTTACCCGGACATTTACCGACGGGCCCGGCGGCTTACCAGGCAGTGGCGCCGCTGCCCTGTCTCACGTCACATGCGCCCCCTACGCCGCCATCATCGACCGGGTCACAGGTGTCTCCGCCCACACCGACCACCCAGTGCCCTCCACAGTCGCAGCAGCTACAATCGTCCGGTTCAACGGGCGGCGCCCAGACTACCCAGACATCGCCCGCTGTACCGTCGACGTTCGCGACGCCACCACCAACGCCTTCATTACCTGTCACCACGTCGGCGTCCGCCGACTTGCCTTCGCCCACCGTCAGCTCAGTGAAGGGCGAACCGCCTGCGCGAAGTCCAGCAGATTGTCATTCGGCGACGTCCACCGACAGCAACAGTTTAATGGCGGTGGCGAATAACCACAACATGACGGGCAGCGCTAGCGGAGGTTCCGCTGGAAGTAGTGGAAACAGTAGTAGCAATGCGACCGGCGGTGGTAGTTCTGTTGTCTCGCGAGACGCCAGCGCTGCGGGCGGCTGTAGTAGTATGCTGGCAGCTTCGGCGTCCGCCCAGCTTGCTATGGCGATTTCGTGCGCTACAGGGCAATTGGCAAGCTCGCCAAACACCCATACGCGTGAGGGCCCAGGTGGAGAGTGCGAGGAGGATCCCAGCCCACCATTGCACCATCCGAATTCACTCAACGTCCCCATTATGGCTCCTGCCGATGTAGAACATGCCTGGCCTTCAGCCGCCGCATTAGCGCCTTATAACAGCAGTAACAGTGCTGCTGCTGCCGTCGTCACGACAAGTAACTGCAGCGGCAGCAGCAGCAGCAGCAGCAACAGCAGCAGCAGCAGCAGCAGCAGCAGTGGCCATAATAGTGCCAACGCACAGGGCGCAGATAGCACCACGAACAGCAACTGGTTAGTATTGTTTAGATACGTTATATATATATATATCCATACAATATATATTAT
>NW_019213515.1:4372-14746 GCF_002532875.2 Varroa jacobsoni
ATATATTGTATGGATAATGGATACACGGTTGTTTGAGGTGTTAAAAAAAAAAAAAGCTGAAAATAACTTCTCCATCGGATTGTAAGGGGGCTGCACGCTTGTATAGTACTCGCTTTTACACATCGCAAATAATCGTTTGGTAGATAAATAGATAGTATAATAGTGAATAAAGGAGACGCTCGATATCCCCCAAGGAATAATCACCCAATTGGACTGTTAAATGTAGAATGTTTATATTTGTTTTTTAACCAAGCCTTCATAAGCCCCGTGAAATATGTTTGCAGTTAAACACATCTAATATACTTGACATGCGTATAATTCTCTGTGACCAAACGTCAAATTCCCGCTGCTTTCTGACACTTATAAGAAAATAGGAAACTCGCTATCCTGATTCGGTTAGTCATTAACTACTCGATATCTTGCACATTTCTGGGGAAGTGCCCATCGTGCAATCCTGCTCTTGGTTCCTTAGAGTACGAAAGCCGTGGAGAAGATGACAAGAATCACAGATAATGATACAAGATGAACGGCGTATTTCTCATTTCGTTTCCGCCATTCTTGGGCGGCAGACGATTAGAACGCCGTCTCAGCTGCAGTTCAACACGAAACCGTCGACGTAAATAATAATAATAGTAAGCAACTACTATTTGATACTAGTAGGAGAGACATTTTTGTTAACGCGGTGGCAGCAGCAGCTGTAAGGGATTGCGTACACAATGCTTTGCAGGCCTAAGCCGGCTTTGGTCAAAGTGTCTTTGCAATAGCTAAGGCTAAGGGACGTCACGGGAGCGATTACTTGTCTTGCTTTCATTTGTCTGATTTACTTTTGCTTATACTAATCAATGTATTCTAATCGAGCTATCAGGCTATGGGGCTCTATTCTCATCAAGCTAGAGCCGACTGTTCTTTTTCATGTAGAGTGATCAACCGACAGATCTGAGGCCATTTGTCCTAATTTGATCCTATAAAGTGCCGGAATCAATCGTTACACAAACTTGTTATAGTGAACTTATAATTAAGCGTGATTGGGAGTTGTAACCCATTCTTCTAAATACTCGATTATCGCGACTTGAACTTTTGATTAAGCTAATGAAGAATCGATCATTCTGTGATACCGTCTCCTCTTTTTGATGATTAATAACAGACCAAATACCCATCGACACTATGCTTACCTATATCAAATAAACGCCTTTTGATTCTAGATAAATCCTATGTTTGCTGTTTAAAATGGGTGTAATTTTATTTTGGCTTCCTTAAATTTCTGTCTTTCTATCAGCGTCATTAAAGGCTACCCAACGATTAAATCAATCGGGCAACAATTAAAATGTCTTATTTGTGTAGTTCCTATTTAGGATTATCGTTAATGAAAAGCTGGTTTTGTTAGGCAAATAGTAGGTCTTATATTTTGTATCTGCTACTTAGCGCGCAAATGTTGTCTATTTTCCATGCTCATTCCATACATCTGAATGATAATTTGAACTAAATCTAGATAAATCTAATTCTCTTAATTTATTCGTAAAAAAACAACACTAACGATCTTCGTCACTGCTACAGTAAATCCATAAATAAATGTTTTTTTTTTTGGTGATCAATGAGTAAACTGGATTTTCTGCTGCTGTTGTCTAAAATTGGATTTTCTAAACAGCAATTAGTATCAATACTTGTTTGATCGCATCTAACGAATTTCCGTATGCGAAGATGGCAGAAGCCGTCCACTTCTATTTTATGATGGTTCTATATACCTGATCAGACAGCCAGAACTTGCTCTTTACTACTGACAGTCTTCGCTATTTGATCCAACTAGACTAGATAAAGTTTTAGGATTCCGCATTGTTTTCGGATCCCGAAGTGCAACGGGACAGCAGTGATATGGCTCGTGCCCATCCTGTACCGACAGACGCCTACAATAGGGGAGCCGATACGCAAGACATATTACAGCAACGACAACAGTAAGAACGACAAACAGACCGATGCCTATTGTTGCTTCAACATGTTGCATATATGAGGTGGGGAAAAAGGTGTAGTTTTATCTCTTCGAACAGTGTCCTTCAATTCCGATCACTTAGGCTTTCTCTCCTATCGGAAACCTGCAGTCGTCAGACTTTCTAGCAACTAGATGACAGCCAATGTCTAAGGTCGTCATTCGCATTGAGAAGATTTGCCAGTCACCTAGGCTTGCGATGTAGATTTGCTGTTTTCATCGGTGACTTCTCTTAGGCAATTGACTCCAACTGGATGGTATAATTACCTGCTTTAGCTCAAAGAGCGCTTAAAGCCAAAGTATGTGTTAGTGCCTTCTATTTGATCTGGCAGCTGAGCGATGGACGTCCTTCGTATCGGAATGAATGACAAGTTAGCACCGGATTTTTCTAATTGGTCGACATTCGACGTGTACGATCTGCATAATGGCGTTTGCTTTTCGGGCCCTTTTCATTCGATTGAAATGCACACATTCAAAATGGATAACATCCGTAGTTCTCTCGAACATCAAGAATAGATATGGTAAAACAATGATGTCTGTTCTATCTATACATGGGTTAATAAATCATCGTGTCTATCATGAAAACCACAAAAGCAAATCCGCATCTTGTCATTTTATATAATCTATGTGTCAGTGATACACTTTAAAGTTACCAATACTTGATCGGGTTACGGCGAAACGAAAATGCGTTTCGCTAATTATCGCGCTTTGCTTCCATTATCTCATTTGAGAAGTCCAATCAGGCGAGCTGTATAGTAGGGGAGATCCTACGAATGTTGGAGGCCTCTCTTCAAATGTCAGCGCTTTACATACTTAACACTGCCACTGTTACAGAAAGCCACCTGCATTCGATCGCCTTTCGCCAGTGGCTCCAAAGAGGCTCTGCTGTACGTGTTTGATCCCACGCACGCTTTAGTCCTCTTTGACCCGTTCGGCTTAAGCCATTTCAACCTCGGCCAATCAGCATATGCTTCTAGCAATTTCGGCGGTTCCGCATTCCCCTGTTGTACTTATTCGTGCACTACACACTACGAGGGCAAACTACCAGACTGTTCTTATATCCAGTTACTAGAGTATTGTTTTCCTGCCGTGACCAGGCTTCTTGGTTTATACTCTTGCTAGACTCATATAGATAAAAATCCAGGTCTACTTGACGCTTCGTAATTTGTTGGGCCTATTTTAGTTATAATTAGAGTATGCGACCCTATAAAACCCGAGTTTTGTGACTCACTGCATACAACCTTTTTACAAACAATCTTTACTGCTGCAAACTAATCGGGATTAGATAACATTTTTTTGCAGTGGTGTAAAGCGATATAGGAAGACTAAGAGACAAAACCTTGTTCATCAGCATTAGACCGTACATATCTAGAGATTCGTACACTGTTAAATTCCTTTGATATGACCAAAAAATTTCCCTTCACCACTAGGCTGAGTTTCGGTCGTAACGCACAATAGAAGCTTGCTTGGCCGATTTCAGGACGGCTACTTTTATCGCTCTAAGAGAAATCTACCTGTGGCTTCATCCTGTGTAACTACATAGCAATACGTACGTTTCGTGTATGGTTTCAGCAGCAATAACAGCTCCTCTAATTCAGCCATTGGCATGGTAGCATTAAGTTCGGCCCCAGCCAATTACCATGGAACTTCCGGAGGCTCGCGCGGCTTCTTCCCCTCTCCGCCTCAAAGAACTACCTCACCCCCCGGTTTGCAAGACTCTGCCTTCCAGGATGCTGAATCTACCGGCTACAGCTTCGGTACGTATATACTATCGACGAAACAAATTTTTATAGGAAAAAAACTGTTTATTGTACGGATCAATGCTAATTCTGTGTCGACTGCGAAAGGAAGCAGAAGAGACAACACTGAGTTCGCCCATTTGTACGATAGATTAAGCTCACGGAATCTTTTATTGTGTCTAGCTCAAATATCTTATTCTAATGTCTTAAGTTTTAAATGTATGAATACATAATAGCTACATATGATTTTCGGTTACCTATGGAAATGCATAAAAAAAATTTTACGAACGTAACATTAGATTACCAACTCACCATTAGGAGGGCAAAATGTTCGTGCGAGCTGAAACGGTGCTCGTGTTGTGGTGTGCTGATTCGGAGCAATGTTGCCGGTAACCACGTATCACAATTACTAGACAATTGCTACAAACTTATGATTATAGATCAGTGTTAGGATTATGTACCTATATCAAAGCTGTATGAAATATTAGCATATGGCCTGCGGATTACCTTTGCTGCCTTCAAACTTTGCGACCACTACTCGGGCGCGATGGTATCGATTAAATCTTGTATTGCTAGGTCATTAAGCTACGTGGAATGCTATAATTACAGGCGAAATGTTTACTTTCTGCTTCTGAAGCTTTGGCTCTTAAAGTTTATTGGGATAAAAAAAGCGACACCCAAAAACAGAGGAATTGATTGTAATAACACTTGATACAGAATTCAAAAATACCATTCTCTGTATCTGGGAGTGTGTATTAATATGTACAATTATCACGTCACAGTACGAACCCCTGCGTAATATTGTCTTAGCGTGGCACGCAATATTTACCCCGTAGTTATCAACGCTGTGCGTGTACATGTAGGTGTATATATACAAGCAACGCAACAGGCAGACAAATCTGAATGAAGGCAGAAGAAAGTAATTTATTAGCGATACACTACAATGGCAGAACTTACTTAGCCTAATGCTAGCCAATTAGCTGATCGTTAAGCCTAGCAGCACAACGTTAGAGAAGATTTCTATTTCAGGAGACTAGCCTGGAAATTTAGACAGTGGAAACATTGATTATAATCTACGACACGACACCTAGTTCAGCATTCGATTTACGGTTAATGGCATTGAATCTTTAAATTTGATTTGCGACTTTTTCAAAATGGCACTCAACATACCTAGTGAAATGTGATTCTGTGGTAATTCTGGAAAACATATTATTTCTAGGTATACGTGTGGTGTCCTGTTGCGGTTTTTCTACCGTGGCTTAGATATATTTGCCGATCTGGGCAGCTTCATAGGTCGTCTAACTTCAACGTCGTTTGCTTTCTTCCTGGGCTGTTTCCGCCGTCTTGCCCATGCGCAGCACTCCGAAAACCCTATGAGCTGCAAAAATGCAGGCCCAGAGTGGACAGTACTTCTCGGCCAGAACGGCTTAAGCTTCTTCGAATGGCATAGTTATCAGAGGCAAAACAAAATATAAACATCTTTGACTGGGTGGGCATCACTGCTTTGTGCGAATCTCAGTCAGCTATCTTTTTTCATCAATGTGAAGATTTATCGAAGCTATAATAATAGTACTAGCAATGATATGGATTTACTGAGAAGAGAATCGAGAGAGACTACAGAGGAAATATTCCGCCCAGGCAATCTTCCTCGACTTGTTTGATTCACTAACTAGCCCACTCGAATTTAAGAACCCAGCGGAGCGCATTTAAACCCAATTGACTTTGCGATTTTTGATAGATGTAGAACAAACGAATAGTACATTATCACAGAATATTTCCACGGCAAAAAATGGAAGGACCTGGGGGGCACTAGGGTGGTCGCCAGCCACAGTTAGTTTTTGACGGTGAGAAAACTTCGCCGGAGTAGGAGGAAAGCGCGATTCTGGCGAGACCCAGAGGTGCTTGAGATTTTCTTGGATGCTCGTCTCAAACCGCTTCTTAGGCAACATCGCTGAGGATAGAGGATTAGTTGAAGTCAAACGTATCCCCTCCTTTAACGAATTGAATCAAAGCAGCTGAAGCTTGCGAGCGATGAGGAAACAGGGCTGAATTGGTGAGACAGCTTAGGCGACGTGAAGGCGCCTATGAAGTCGAGCAAGGACTTAGTAGTATTATTAGTCGATAAGTAATCTGTCTGCTTTCCATGAAATAAGTTGTTGATGCCGACTTGACAGACGCGCAGTGAAGCATGTCTGAACTTGAAAATGAATATACTGCGTGTGTTAATCACTTCCGCTGCGTCTATGTAGCGGTGTCTTAAAATATTTTTACGATTGTGTCTTGCTCTTTTTTCTCAGCTCGGTCTTCCCTCGGGGAGAAGGGGGGCACGCCTTTCTTTTATTAGGGGTGTTCTTGCGCAACGCAGCTGTCAATCTTTCCAACCGAACTTTGCGCGTGACGTGGTTACCAGGCTCAAAAATGCATAGTAAACAATAAGCTTTGCTGGTTCGATAAATATAATAAACTTGTTGTTTCATTTGTTGATCTGTCAGGGCAGCTTGGCCTTTTACTGCCCATTTGATTATTGTATTAATTAACTTCTCGTATCCTGTGGTAAAAATTCAGTTGAAAAAGTTGCATAGCAACCGGCTCTGCAGAACCTTTAAAAGAAAACTGACAAACTTACTTTTCTTGTGTAGCAGCCAACAAAACAGGAACCCACTTTCCAATTTTTCAGATTGTTTTTCATGCTACAGTCTACGACTGTCAACTGGAGTTATACTGGTACAACAATTCAAAAGTTCTTCTTTGATCTTTCATTCCACTTCACTGTTGCCAGGGAAACGAAGGTCGTCTTGAGCGAAAAGTACCTTTCAGAAAATGTCCTGCACGAAATTTCTTGAACCAAGCTCGTAACCTATGGATCGACACGCCTATGTCCTCAAAATCCGCACGAATTTCGGCGAAAGTATTCGGCGCGCTGCTTCCAAGTCTCTCCTGTTAGGAGAGAGGTCCACTTTAAATCCCTGCAGGTTTTTGGACCAACAAACTGGGTCGTGTTTGGTACGACCTTAAAAAGGGAAGATTCAATCACAGCGAATACAAGGGAAGTTTTGAATAAGCGAGAACAGTCCACACATCTACATTAACTATAGATTATATAATAAATACGCATACTGTCTCTTTCTCAAACAAAGAAAAAACCGTGATTTTTCTTTCTTATGGAAAATTAACGGCCATTTTTAGAGGTGGTAAAAAAATGAATAAGCTCTCTCAATCATTGACCATTGTTGGAGTTGATCCGCGGCACTAATTGCATTTTGTTGGGACACAAATTCGGCAACAAATACACATAAGCCTACCTGAAAAAGGGTCATGAAACGTCTCTGTGGTCCTTTTACTGCGGCCAGCAATGATGATTTAAATTTTAATTTTTTAAGGTGGTAGGTACTAAAACCTAACCTATATAGTTCGTCTAGCTCTACGCCACAAACGAACTAAACCTTGTCAGTATTCTACATAAGATCAATCGACGATGCAAATGCTATCAGAACAGCAGCAAAGACGAGAACAGCATAAAATTCAGCACGGAAAACCTTTGATTGAGCTCCAGGAAACTGGTTTTTGTCATTAGAAAATTATATCAGATTATTATAAACAAACTCTGGCAGCAATTAACAGTGTCTCATATTTATATTGCTTTACAGGAATGATGGTATATCACCGGCTGCGTAATCTCGGCTGTCCACGAAAACGACGACGATTAATGTCGGACATTGAGCGAATGCTCTCAGCAGCCGAGGAGCCATCCGGTTATAAATAAAAAAATGAGCTCGTAAACGAGACAAGTGAATCTTGGTCAGCATAAACTAGCCACCACTACAGACAGCAACTATCATTGTGCAGAACATGGAGCTGCACATGGCGTTGACAGATGTACACATGCATGACGATAACATGATGCTATTTTACGATACGCCATCGTCAATCTCAATGAGGACAAAAGTGAAACTTGTTCGAAGGATCTCAAATAACCAATGAACTGAGCGATCATGCGCTGGCTAGCCATCTTGAAAAGGTTCGATTTTTCATCACCTTTAGAAAATTCCCTAATCGAGACTAGATGTGGAGAATGCGAGAAGTGACTGATGGGAAAAATGAAACGGGATCAGCGCCGAAAAAAAAATTCGTGGAGCGTGTGTGCAATAATCTTTGGAATTCTCTAAAAAGTAGGGGGTGTGTCGTGCCGCTGTTTCCTCCAATAATATCTGCAACATCGTTTGTATAGTTGAAGGATAGAAAACAGAAACAGGACTTGAAAAATAAACGAAAATAATCACTGAAGTAAAGTGTAAGTGTACACGCACCTATTGGGCGGTGGCTTCGAGTCTAGTCAGAACTGTGTAATTTAAGATCAACCATCCTATTTCTTTCATGATTAATTTTGTTCTTTATTGCTATTTGTCTCGCAAAACTATAATCAAAGCTCCATGCAGAGTTCTCGTCTGGCAGGGCCGATTTTGTTTCTATTAGATTTAGGTTGGATAGACAGTATCCAATAAA
This sequence comes from Varroa jacobsoni, assembly GCF_002532875.2. NCBI lineage: Eukaryota > Metazoa > Arthropoda > Arachnida > Mesostigmata > Varroidae > Varroa > Varroa jacobsoni. Next base: position 12,596 of record NW_019213515.1, read on the forward strand.
GATGAAGATAAAATGAAATAAATGTAACTGTGGACCAGATTCTGCTGCTTTATGAACTACCGTTTCTAACCAATACAGCTACCCGAATTACTAATATTGGTGTACTCACACAACATTCATTAGGCGTCTTGGAATACCCCAACAAAATGTCCAGAAACGGCAGAGTCCCTCGGACACATCGAAGTACATTTTCCTTTCCGGCGAAAGGAAACCAAAAAGATGTGGAGGAAGCGGTACAGTTAACTCAGTAGCATCGACTGGGCTTATTAGGAGGCCGATGCCAGAAACAGGAACGCTCTGTAAATTATTAAAGAAAGGGGTTTCAACAAAGGATGAATAGATTGAGGAAACGAGATACTGTGAGCGAAATGCATGACTATGAAACGAAGGTCGAAAGGATATAAACAATACGTATAACAGCGGATAGGAAAAATAGAAAAGCGCAACACTACATGAACATAACGGCGACGATGGTGATCGCAGGAGCAGCGGAGCGCGCCAGTGATAAGATGAAGTTGCCATAAATATGCAACTAGAGGGACGGCGCATTACAGCTTCGAGTATGTTATAACGTACTATAGCATGTTAAGGGACGTCACGGATATGAAGTGCGGAAGGTAAGCAAAGTCTAAGTTAGAACGCGTAAAATTATTTAAAAAAAAAGAAGCCAAGGAAGAATGGTAAAAGTAACCGGCGAAGAAAATGAAACAGCCAAAGCCGCAATTAGCAGCTGTGTAGACAGCAGGGAAACCTCGAGGAAATATATTTTTATGTTTTCGGTTACCTTGCTCAATGTTATATCTATGAGGAACACAAAAAAATATTATAATTTGCAGATACTAACCTTCTATAGAAAAAATAGAGTAACTATAGAACAGATCATCCCCGACATCTCTGTGCTGGATGAACAAGATCATCACATTGTGGTGTAGTTACCGCCAGTTTATCTCTGTGTGACGGCTAAACAACTCAAAACCAACCAGTTATATATACATACCGTACACCGTACCGTTATTTGCTGCCCGTGGCCTTGTGCGTATATCTGTGACAGAAAAAACTGCCACCATCTGGTCCTTTAAGGCACAATTCCCTTGCCTCTGATTTCTTCATTATGCAGGTTTTACCGACGATCTTCGCAGACAGCACTGTCCTTTTGTGACGATCACACTAACATCTATAATATTTCACTTAAACGTCCCCAGCAGATCAGGACCTCTGATCCCTTCTTACTGCTTGCGCACTTTATATGATGAAGCCACGCATAAACGAAGTATATAAGGTGAGCAATAAGTGGACGCGACCCCGCCACCAGTCCCCGATGTTGAAACTCGAATGGACCATTATTATCTTATACAACTATTTGTTACAAAGACACAGCGACGGTTGAAAAATAGTGAACGAACTCACAAGGTCACATGGTGATAACGTATTCTCTAAATAATTTGTATAGACAGAAAGAATCACGCCTCCAAGCGTACGGTAGCGATGTTATTTCGCACTGGCCACGGGAAGCCGCATTAAACTCCCGTACTTCCCGACCTATCCACGGATAAATCCTTCATTCCCAAACCCTAGCTGCTAGTAACATTACTATCATTATGAATACTACTATTATTATTATTGCTTAAGTTGTTAACAAGGATTGATGTCAACAAGCATCAATCAGCAGCAGTAATAATAACAGCAATGGTATCCCTAATAAATATAACGACAATAATAAATAATGTGACAAGTACTACCACTACTGTTACCACCACGATAGTAATGCAATAGTGTATAATAATGACAAAATGATAATTAATACTAACAAACTATTATTACTACTATATAATAATTAAGAGCTACATTTTGAATGTACATACTGCTTTATTTCTATAATGAAAACTTGAGAGAAATGAAGAAGTCGACCTTTTGCGGCAACGGTGGTGACGATAGTGTTACATAATACAATAGCATTACTACTACGACGCCGACAGGAAGCGACATGAGCTACTGGGTACCGAGTGATTTGTTTATTTCTAGCACATAAAATCGACAGACAGACACACAAACAAACGAATAAACACGAAACTGGATAAGGGAAAAATACCAAATGCTGCAGCAGCTACAAACGCCGGTAAACCACATATAGATTTGCTGGTTACATGATAT